>NC_056748.1:246481004-246781004 GCF_019279795.1 Protopterus annectens
GAGCAATTCTTTTGGAATATGGCCCCCCTCAGAATAACCATCAAGTCAAAACAATCATGTAATTTCACAAATGTAATAACATATACTGGTGTGTGCTTTGAAAAAGATATTGCCAACCCAGGTATGTTAGTTACTTTCCCATTTGAACTTGTGTGTCATAACAGTCTGGGTGCACTGCAATATTTAATCACTGCATGACTTTCCACATTTTTAGTGCTGTATCTACAATGGAATTAAGGGTGCCAATCATCAATGTATCATAACTATAAATATGGCATATTAAGTGTTTTTTCTATTTTCCAGACTGGAGTGGGGAGCTGCTTTTATTTATTAGGCAGGTGGTAGTGCAGGATCCCCCCCAGTCGGGTTTGTGTGGTACAGCCTCCTGAACAAGTATTTTAAAAACTGACACTGTTGTAATTATAAGGCATCAATATTATTTCCCAAAGGCACAACTAAATACATTTAATGACTTCAGGTGACCATCCTGTAAATTGTCACAATGATATTAAAAGGGTGGATTGTATGAAGCATAAAAGATACACATATACAAACCTACCAACAAACCCTATTTTGCAGGAACGTATGTATTTTCAGGCCTGGTTTAGTCCCACACAAGATGCTGCTATTTTTGGAGGTATGGCCCTATTTTCAGTATTGATTTACTCCAGTCAGACACTTTTCTGAATCCCCCCCCCCCTCATCACACATGACTTTTTAAGCTGAATACTACACAGAAAATCACACTACAAGATCAGCCTACTAGTTGCACTAACAATTTTAAAAAGAGGATATACATCTTACATTTCACCATTTCAGAAGCAAAAGAATTACAAAGTGTAGTAGAATTTTGGGTACTTACGTATTATTGCAACCAGATTTTCGCGGTTGCGATTTTAGAATACTTCCGTAGAAACTAGGCCATGACCCTCTGTAAGGTGGTATTCAGAGTCTGTTTTTTGTTGTGGGCTACATTTGGATTACACAGTCTGTGAAGGGGAAGGCAAAAATTTGAGGAAACCCACTTTCTGTTTTCAGCGTGTATTACACACGCACACTTGAATTATAATGCCTGCTGTCGTTCTGACGAACAGATTCTTTTGAGTGTGTGGAAGGAAGCCTTCAGAGAAGGCAAAGACAGACCCAGTAATGATGGTTTTGGTCACTTTTTTTTTTTGGGGGGGGGGGCAATTTGTAAAGACATCTTCAAGTGCAAATTTTAAAAAGCTGCTAACAGCCGCAAAGTACAAGAAGCGCATTGCCTGGCGATAAGAGGTTTTTGGGAAGTGTTCTTACTACGTGGAATCATGAAGTGAGTTTATCTGTGTTTATTTGTAAAGTATGGCCATGGGGACACCTTGTTAGCACCTTAACCGAAATGATTGACTGCAGTTTGTGTAAATTAACTTTACCTATCCTAAGAAAAGCAGCAATCCTTACCCTTGACATAATATTTACAATCTCCTAATGTCACAGGGTGTATTTGGTGACTCGCTTTTCTATTAGCTGACATTGTTTTGACAAATGCAGACACTGGAAAGGGGAGTACCACTGTGTAGTTTCAGGAGCAAAGAGGTACAAACTTGCACCCTTTCTCCTCTTTGTGGCTCATACCCACATTGACAGAGTACTGTTTTCTTCTTCACAGGCCCCTTCATAGATTAAGCAACCTGTTTCCACACACACATACCAAATTATGGGAATGCGGAAATCTGGTTGCGATAATACGTAAGTACTGCATTTTGCAATACGGTTAATTAAAGTTTACATATTTTGCACTGTTTGATAATGTGCTTATATTTCTCCATCATATTTTTCACTCTGTTTTTCAAACATGTGTTTCTTAGTAGTATCCCACAATTCCTACTGGAAGCATGAAGAGTTATGTTTGTTTTTTAATGTTTGTGCTAGTTAGATGTCCACATTGTTGGCTGGATGTATCTACTTTTTTTTAGGCCTTTTGCACCTATTTTCAGTGTCTGCAGGTTGAGAGATATGCGCATCCACAAAAACACACACACACACACACACACACACACACACACACACACACACAGACACACACAGTTAGTGAGTTCTGATATCATAGTCTGTAATCTTGCAGGCACCCCACATCCAGGACAATAAATATTAATCAAAGGCAAAATTGGGGTTATCATCTTCTGTATTTACCTTATTGGCTTATACTGTACTGCAGCATATTTGCTGTGTTACAGACTTCAGCTATACTATAGGAATGCTTTTGGGCTTTGGAGAGTGGGCTGATCTTTCTTTATATTTTAGTAAATTCAGTATAATACAGCATATGACATTTAGCAGGGAACCAGCTGCAGAAAGGCTATTTAAAAGCTATACCCACTAGTTTCACAAGATGGCGCCACAGTAAAAGCTAAACTATGAGAGCCTATTTCTATTTATTTATTTTTTTAATGCGTCTGTTTCCTAATACAATTGGTATTCACTAATCACATTATTTGACCTACAACCTCCCAAAGTCATTTAAATCTATTTCATTATGCTATAGTCTTCAGCATTTAGTCCCACCTTTAAAGTTTTCACTTGCAAGTTTGGTAGCTCTTTCGTATTTACTGATCTGTCATTGATCACTCTGAATTTATTTATTCATTTAAGTCTGTTTACCAGGATAGAGCAGCTTTGCACAGATCTTACTGGACCAATCAGAGGCCTAGCCCAGTAGTAAAGATATACCAGAGAAACAAACATCACAATAGAATGCAAAGTATTGAAACATGCAAGAGTTGTACAATAGTTACTAATGAAAAACATCAAATAGTACAATATAAAATAATATAAAATATCATAATAATCAATGGTAATCAGCATCAGATACATAAATTAAATAATAAGAGACTTTAGAATTATGAGCTAGATAGACCACCTTACATTACAGCTACTTTACATGCTCAGTATAAGCTACTGGAGTGCCAGAAATTCAGCTATAATAAATTATTGGATATCCCCCAACAACACTTCTCAGACAGAGTAGTGGGGGTTGTATGAGCAGTATTTCAGCTAAGATTGGAGAAATCGGCATTGGTTTCTACCTATGGAACTCATGGAGTAGGTCTCTAACATGGCATTGTGATGTCTCTGTGTTTCCTATCAGAAAAAAAAGAAAATTCCAGACAAAACTGTAGATTCTTTGATTTATCAGATAATGATAGCATGACCTAAGACCAGTTGTGCTTCAAAACCTTTGCATCTAGTCCATCTCTGCTTTTGCAGAACCTGTGCATGGAGAAGGGGGGCTCTGCAGGGTAGCAATTCCATGTAGAGGAGACTCCCTATTTCTACAATAGGTAAGAATCTGCCAGTCAGTGGTTAGGATGCTGTGTTGACTGGAAGGAGTTTAAAGCAAGTCATGAGGGATGAATACCACCAAATCAACACATCCAGTTTGGGGTCATAAACAATGATTTCTGAAGTGAACATTAACACTCAAATCTATTCCTGATCTTATATAAAACAGAAACTAACCTTACAAGGTTAAAGGAACTTGGAGCATTCCTGTAATAGCTGCACAGGTATCCACAGTCCCACACAAAATGCCATGAATCTCATAAATTGTCACACTCTTGCATAACTTTTGCCACAAAATTAGATTAGTATTCAGCACTGGGTGTGTAAGCCACTCAGATTGTAACACGACTATAGAAATCGTTTGATGTAAATCATGTGCCATGTAAGCAGTGTCAATGTTTTTCTCAAGATGTTTTTGAAGTTATATATAAAGAAAAGTCAGCCCTAAATAAAAGAAATCAATGATTATTTATGGCCTACTTACTTCAGTTTCTCCAATGGTGTAATTATGCAGTCATACATGTGTCTCAGGGGCACACGGTAGTAATGGACACTATGTCTGAAGCTGCTGTTAGTGTAACATAACACTATTTTGGTGATTTCCACTGGGTAAAATCCGCCATCCACAGCTTACATAGCATGGCATGCTTATTTACTAGCCTTTTTACTGTGAAGAGATCATTCCACTGTTCGCACACTCTACCACTAAGATCATCTGTACTTGGATTAAATCTATTTATTTACTTCTTTCTTTATTTACAGGGTAAGTGGCCCTCTCCTAAGATCCCTTTCAGTCATGTACAGGGCATAAGAACAGGATGAATGCTAATATACAAACACCTAGCATTCATCCTGTTCTTATGCCCTGTACATGAACAACTGGTTCACATATTTGAAGCAAAACAAGCAATATTCAGAATATACCTATGAAGTTTGCTAGCCGAGGTGGTGCAGTGGTTAGCACTGTCGCCTCACAGCAAGAGGTTCTCCCCTTCGATTCTCAGCTGGAGCGCCTTCTGTGTGGAGTCTGCATGTCCTCCCCATGGTTGAGTGACATTAAAGACATGCAGGTAGGTGCGTGGTGAATGGGCGTGTCCTTTTTGAAGGTTGAGCGTCGGGCTGGCAACTCGGCACCGTAAAAATCCACTGCCAATCATTAGTGGACGGGAGTTCCGCTGTGGCGATCCCTAACTGGGAAAAGCCAAAAGACTTTTTATCTATGAAGTTTGCTGCAAACATAATAATGCAGACTTATGTTTGTTACAATTACAAGAAGGAAAGAGAGCAATTATATGTATGCATTCTTTAAATGGGCATGTTGTTGTTGTGTCTTTTGGCTTTTCCCGGTTAGGGGTTGCCACAGCGGAACTCCGGTCCGCTAATGATTGGCGGTAGATTTTTACGTGTCGAGTTGCCAGCCCTGATGCACAACCTTCCACGAAGGTACGCCCATTCACACGTCTTTACACAGAAGACGCTCTTGCTGAGAATCGAACCGGACAACGTCTTACTGTGAGGCGACAATGCTACCATAGCACCACCACCGCTAAAACTGTTGTACTATGCAGAGACCATGCGGTGTTGTAGGATTTTTCAGCTTAGCCATTTTCTCTAAAACAATTGTAAAAATCATATTCTTTTTTCCTTGAAAGCAAAATGATTTTGCTCATTTCTGTTACTAAAAGATGGCCTGTTTCTACTAGCTGGTACAGCCTTTGGAAATGTCCTGTCTCTCCTGAAGCTAGGGAAAGCACAGCATGCAACGCAGAAAGAGCTCCCTTATCAGTGGCACTCAAAGTGCAGCAATGGACTGCCTTTTATTATTTTTTTGTTGTTGTGTAAGAGGGGGACAATGTTCAAGTTGAAGTAACTTAAAAATGAGAGAATTAAACAGCAAGCTGGATTGAGCTGTTACATATAGCCACTATATCCTTCTCAAAGTTAAACACTGATGCCCCTTGTGATCTGCGCAGGAAATAAAATGACATATTGTGTTAAGAGTTATCTAAATTACTTAGGTGTTGCCTGGGGATTAAGTGCAGACAGAGAGGATGAAACAAAGTCTTGCAATCAGTACATTCATTTTCTTTCCTCATGAGTTAAATGACTTACTGTTCTGTGTTAAGCCATAAGCTGATTTGGAACTTTGTAAACTATTGCTTCTGTGCTCTGTTTGAGGGAAAAGATTTGAGTCTAACCATATGCCTAAATGTTTAGAGCTGTATATCTGGGTAATCAGCGCCCCATCTGGGTCTTTATTCAACAGTTGGTTGTCTGCAGAAATTTTAATATAAGCCAATGACCAAATATAAAATCATGGAAGTATTTAAAGAGGTTCCTCAGCTAGAAATTGAAATCAAAAACAGTTTCTTCAAAAACTGTCGATCACAATAAAATCATGATTGAAATATTTTTCAAATATATATATTTTCTGTGGTAAAAGCCCCAATATCAATTGTGACCCTTAATGCACCCCCACCCATAATCTGCATTTAATAAATTGGAAAGTTATTATATGTCAGGGCGCTTGCAGAATATTGACTGAAGCAACCTCACTTGTTCAATGTACATGTGATGCCCGTGCACTGGCCAAGCAATCAAGGAGCTTCAATCCTCACCACTAACACCAGTGAGGGGCATCCATATAGGGAAAGGATAATAAAAACACACACAGTAAAGTACAATTTCCCTTAAGAGCACACAGAGATCACAGTCAGTCTGGGGCTGGTTTCCCCCTTTCTCTCTAGATCCCCAATAAGAGTCCCCATTGGCACAGCTATAGTGGCCAGATCTCAGTCTAGTGGGCAAGCTAAAACCTCCAGTACCCTCTATGTCCAACCAGTGCTTCGTGTTCCTGCCCAAGTAGCTCTCACACACACACACACACACACACACACACACACACACACACACACACACACACACACACACACACACACACACACACATACATACATAGACACACACACACTTTGAGATAAGAGTTTATACAACCACACAGACACTCCTGGGAAGGCTGGCACATGTGCTCCAGCTGTGCCCCTTTTACCCAGACTAATACAGTAGTACCACTTGTCACCACCCACTAATATTTATCAGCTACTCAAAGGCCCTTATTAAAGTGTGTCCAGTTATTACTATGCAATATTATTATCCAAACGGTAAGCGTGACTGAACAGCAAAGCTTATTTGCAGTGACTTGGTACAGTAGTACTATATTCATGCAATGTACTCCTACAGCTTAAATTATCGCTACACAAAACAGCCAAAGTTGAAATGATTAAAAATATGTAATAATAAATAAAAACACAAGACAGTACTTGCACAGTGCTAGTCAAGAGTTCAGAGATCACAGAGAAATGTTTAAAATAACACCATAGAAAAGTTCTGACATCACAGAAAAACACTTAGTCTAATCTTCCTAATTCCTAGCTATTTCTATGAGAAACATTAAAGTCTAAGATCCTACTTACATATATATACAGGCAGTGCTGGTGATGTTGGATGTTCTCAAGACAAAAGCTCAAATGCTCTCATTCTTTCTGTCCTTAAATTGATAACACAGTACCACTGATTAATTTCAGATTGCATCATTTCTTTCTGGTTCCCAGGCTAATGGACTCTCAGAGGTTAATAGCCCCTTTGATCTTGAAACTGGTCAGGAACCATAGCAATAAAATAAATTATACATTCAAATTCTAGCCATTACCTCTGGCCTCAAAACAATAGGCAGAATTCCTTCATCCAGACATATCGGCTCCAAGTTTTGACATCAAAGAATTGACTTGTCTGCTTTGTTACAGCAGAGTGCAGTGTTGTTACATTTTTGCAGTTCCACATTTAACACCGTTTTTTCCCATTTAAGAGAACAAGCCTGTGGCTTATATTAATATTTACAAATGACAGAATTATCTCCAAAATTATATCTGGCTAGGCTGGCACCCTTCATCTATCTTCACCCCCCCCCCCTGCCCCCGGGAACTCAAGCTAGTATTTCAAGTGACCCTTGAGAAACATTGCTTGAAAGAGTTAGGTCTGTTTGAGTATACCCTACCCAGTTCCCTGTCTTGAGACCCCATCTGTGTTGGCATTGCTAATCCCACTGTGGTGCTGCAATGACATATATGCTTGCAACCCTAGGCTCCATCATAGCAACTTGGCGTTTTTCTGGCTGGCTCTGTGTAACCATGTTAAGAAGTTGTGATTTTCCACTACAGTGAATTCTCTTCCATACAGATAAGGCTGAAGTTTCTGCAGTGCCCACACTATGGCTAGACATTCATTTTCTACAGCTGCATAGCATTCCTCCTGGGTTGGAGCCTACGATGGAGATAAAACACTGGGTGCTCTTCTCCCTGTAAAGAAATCTGGCTAAGTACAGCCCCTACCCCATGGTTCAAAGCATCCACCTGCACAACAAATTCTTCGCTGTAATCTGGTCTGGCTAACACAGAGGGTCCTCCCAAATCTTCCTTAAGCTCCTGGAATGCCTGCTCACATGCTGGGGTCCATACTACCTTATCTGGACTGTTCTTCCTTGTCAGGTCTGTGAGGGGAACAGCTACAGTACTATAACTGGGGGGACACATTCTGTAGTACCCTGCTGTCCCTAAGAATGCCCTCACCTGCTTTTTGGCAATAGGTGCAGGCCATGCCTGAATGGCTTCTACTTTGGCAGGTGCTGGCCTGATCTTACCACTCCCCATTCTATGTCCCAGGTAGGAGACCTCTGCCTTACCCACCTGACATTTGCTGGGCTTAATGGTCAACCCTGCCCTCTGTAGTTTGCCCAACACCTCCCTGACATGTTGAAGGTGCTCTTGCCAGGAATGGCTGTAGATGGCAATATCATCTTGGTAAGCAAGGGCAAACCCTCCTGCTCCTGCTCCTGCTAGGATATGATCTACCAGCTTCTGGAAAGTTGCTGGGGAATTCTTCATCCCAAAGGGCATTTTGTGAACTCATACACGCCAAAAGGAGTCACAAAGGCTGACTTCTTTCTAGCACTGGGAGTCAAGGCCACCTGCCAGTAATCCTTGGAAAGATCAATAGCTGTAAGAAACTTAGCCCCACCCAGCTGCTCTAAGGCCTCATCTGTCCTAGGCATAGGGTAAATATCTGACTCTGTGTGACTATTTTATTTCCTGTAGTCCACACAGAACCTGTGCTGCCATCCTCCTTTGGCACCAGCACCACTGGGAAGGCCCAGGGACTGTTGGACTCTTGAATTACCCCTAGTTCCAACATTTCCTGTATCTTCTCCCTCAGAGTCTGTTTGACTCTCTCAGGCACCCTATAAGGGACCTGCCTAATAGGCCTTTGGGGTCCTGTATCCACCTGGTGCTGCATCAGGTGGGTGCACCCTGGTTTCCCAGTAAACATGTCCCCAAACTTCTGTAACACTGCTCGGAGTTCTTGAACCTGGGTAGGAGATAGCTGCTGGGACATTGCTACCCCTTCCACTGAGGTGTTTGTCCAAGCCTCAATGAGGAGGTCAGTCACCAGAGATCTCCCTCAAACTCCTCATGCAATCCACTGCAAATGCTCAGCACAAGGGCCTCCCTATTATGGTAAGGTTTCATCATGTTAACATGATACAATTCGTGCTCCTGCCTCCTGCCTAGCAGTTCTGCCATGTAGTTAACATCACTTACCTTTCTCACCACCTTGAAGGGTCCCTCCCAAGCTGCTTGCAACTTGTTGTGTCTGACAGGAATGAAAACCATTACCTGCTGCCCCACAGCATACTCTCTAGCTTGAGCATTCCTGTCATACCACATCTTTTTCTGTTGTTGGGCTTCTACCAGGTTCTCCTTGTTCCTTGAGCCTTGCCCTGAGGTTTAGGACATATGCCACAACAGACTCCTTGTGAGATTCACAGTCACCTTCCCACTCATCTCAAATTAAATCTAGAGGTCCCCTCACCCAATGCACATACAGCAACTCAAAGGGGGAAAAACCTGTGGATTCCTGGGGAACCTCTCTGTAAAAAAACAACAGATGGGGCAAATATTTATCCCACTCCCTCTTAAACTGGTCTGCAAATGCCCATAGCATGGACTTGATTGTAGAGTTTAACCTCTCAACAAGACCATTAGTCTGGGGATGTTAGGAGGTGGTCTTCATGTGCTTCATCCCACAGCACTTACACAGACAAGCCAGCAGGTCTGACATGAAATTGGCACCTCTGTCAGTCAGTATTTCATTTGGGAAACCTACCCTACTGAAAACATCTAACAAAGCATTTGCCACATTTTCTGCCTCAATGGAGGACAGAGCCACTGTCTCAGGGTATAGTGTAGCATAATTCACTACCACTAGGATATACTTTTTCCCTGTGGAACGGGGGTACTCAGAGGCCCCACAATATCCATTGCTACCCTTTGAAATGGCTCCTCAATCACATGCAAAGGCATCAAAGGAGCTCTCACCTTGTCTCCTGCCTTGCCTACCTTTTGGCACTGCTCACAGGTCCTGCAGTACCCTGTTACATCTCTGGAAATTCCAGGCCAATAGAATTTCTGCATAATAAGTCTCTTTGTACGTTTTATGCCTATATGACCTGCAAAGGGAATATCATGGGGTATGGCTAGAAGTAATCCACTAAGGAGCCTGTTCTTGACACAAAAAACTGCTGTATTCAATCACCTTCTCAGGGATCCACTCTCTATACAGTAACCCTTTGTCCCAGTATACAGATCCCCCCTTCCTTTGAGAATCAGGTGCCTCACTAGCTACCTGCCTCAGGCCTTGCAATGTAGGGTCTGAGAGCTGAGCCTGTCTCAACTCTCTCTTTGTAACCCTTCCCAGCTCTCCTTCCACAGGAAGTCTGGCATTTTCTGACAGTGGTGCAAATCTCATGGTCAGCTATTTTGTTCTGGGTAAACCTGCAAATACATTACTCTGAAGTCCACTTTTAGACCAAGAACACATTTTTGTCAGGGGAGAAAAGTTTTCTCCCGGGCCTCCGCTGAAAATGGACATGTATCAGGCAGATCTTCCATGCTTAACAAATGTATAAATATTATAAATATTATATATTATATATTATATGTATAAAAATAAAATGCCAATCACCTTCTCAGGGATCCACTCTCTACAGTAACCTTCCTTTGGGAATCAGGTGCCACAACTACCTGCCTCAGGCCTTGCAATGTAGGGTCTGAGAGCTGAGCCTGTCTCAACTCTCTCTTTGTAACCCTTCCCAGCTCTCCTTCCACAGGAAGTCTGGCATTTTCTGACAGTGATGCCTCATGGTCAGCCTGGGTAAACCTGCAAATACATTACCCTGAAGTCCACTTTCCCCAGACCAAGAGCACATTTTTTTCAGGGGAGAAAAGTTTTCTGCAACTCTGTATCAGGCAGACTCCCATGCTTCCCTAAATTATAAATATTATAAATATTATATATTATCTATTGTATATTATATATTATAAATATTAGCTCCACATTGAAAAACAGATAAAAGAGTAAATTCCAGGTTCAAGTGGTTTTCTACTTAATCATTTTGTGGTAAGTGGACTAGCACCATTAGTAGTGAAATGAATCTCATGTTCCCCTTGACATTTCCAATAAAAGACCTAGTATCGCTGTGTTAAAAAATTTAACAAAATGCGCTTGAAAGTTTTGCAGCAGCTTTCACTTCAGAGAAGGAGTTTCTTGGTTGAAGACCTGATGAGTAAGTAGCCTTTTGTCATGGCAATTGCTGGGGAGACTTGCTGTGGTACTGGAAGCCATTTTCTGAGAATCATTAAATGTTACTGAATAGTGGAAGGAGTGAGTTTAAAATTACTGTTGGCTAAACTGCAAATTAACAAGTAACAACTGCGAAATGCAGGTAATGAATGTGCATAGGCCAAATTATGTGAATTTCATCCACTGGCCCCTTACCTGTTTTATGCTTTCTGTAGTAATGCTCTGCTGTTCTGAAAAACAAGAAGCTGTGCTATTCATTCGTTAGTTTTTTGTTAAGATGCTGTGAAGGCAACTTTAATATTGCTTAATCATTAAAGTATACTCTTTTTGCATGCATCTGTCTTGACTTAATCTCCTTTTACATGTCTAGGAAAAGTCGGGCTCATCGGTGTGATACCATGATGCACTCACCCATTTTTTCAAATACTGATTATTATTTATATTTTGGGATTTGTTCAGAAATTTTGAATAAAATGAACTACAGAATTTGATATTCTTCATTAGATCACTATTGCAGTAACCATTACATATGAGATGAATCCTGCCAAGACCATCTGTCCACCCAGTGTACAAAGTTTCAGGCACTTTCCTCATGCACCATACATTTACCCTTAATATCAGGGAACTTGCCAGTATAAGAGGTATTACCAGATGCACCAAAACCCAGATGTTTCTTGTCACTAGTGTATGTATGCAGGCTTTTCTCAGCATTGCAACAAATGCTTCCATGCAGTTGGCCTCAGCTCACTGTCTTAAGGCAGATAAGTACCCCATTGATGACCTTTCATTTTCTTTACAATATTTTGTACAAAAAAACCTTCTTATGTCTGTCACTAAAGGAAAGTGCAGTTATTGGGCATCAAATTCCATACAAGAACTACCACTCTAGCTATGCATTTTATTTAGGTGCAGAACATGATTCTGGGTTGTGTTCAACTTTGTCAGTCCTTCACCCGTAAGGTTGTCAGGAATAAATTAAACTCCCTTTACATTCTTTTTCCTGAAAACAGACATCTTTAAGACTTGGCACACTTGGTAAGGTATCTTCCTCCCATGTTGAGGAACTTCCCCCTCAGGTAATTTTGAAGAAGAAATTTTTGAGAGAGGTGAATGACAATAACTCCACAGCCTCCTTTCATATGTGTTCTGTGATGGATTACTCTGCTGAGGTGCATTTACAGCCCATTGACCATTTGTCAACTTCTCCTGGACCCTTCTGCATGACTCTTTTGGAGGCTACTGTCTAAGATCTGATGAGACTCAGGAAAGAACAACTGAGTAGTATCTTATATTAAGGTACAGGAATTAGCCCCCAGATTTTTGTTAGGGGGAACATTGAAGGCTCAGACATACAGGTCAGACTTACAACTTCTACCCCAAAGAACATACATCAGAACACTGTTAACAAAGATAGACAGAACACTAAACATATTTCTTCCCCTTTTAGCCCTTCCAATCAGAAAGGGAACAGAGAAGATTGGTATAACTTTGCTCAAGAGGTGTTTAAAGCTAGTTGGTCTTTCTAATCTTCTCTGCCTGGTTCTTCCTCTTTTACTCCTATTTAAGAGTAAGAGAGTTCATTTGTCTTCTGAGAAGAGAATTTTCTGACTTTTACAGTGAAGGACTTGATTATACTTTTGAAATTCCTTTCCTCACTGGATATGAATCGGATGCATCGGACACATTATATATCTGACTCTCCCAGTTAGAAAATTTCCTTTGTTGACGCAGCAAGCTAAAATGAAAGGTTTTTCAAATGGAAGGTAAAGAAATTTCTGACTCCTAAAAAGATACAATGATTTACCAAATGTGGATACTCAAGTCTATTGTTATGCCTCCAATTTTATGGGCATTTATTTCTGAATGTCATGCTTGTAATGCAAATACAGTGCATTCAAGACTGATTGGTAGCTGCCGATTGCACCCCTATACACTTTGTGCCCAGAGTGGTTGTGCCATTCACCTCACCCTAGCTATGCCTCTGCTTCTGTAAGGAGTTCAACAACTATTTTTATCTCCAGTTCCCAAATTTCTTCCAGTCCAAGCTAAATCCTCCAAATGTGGTCAACAGAATTCTAACAAACAGCATTAAAACAAAAATGGCAAGGGGATGCCAAAAAAATGTAATGGTCCACAAGGACTCAGATCCCACAGAAGAAACTTCTCACTATCCTTAACTCTAATCCTCTCCTCACCTTGGCCTTCTACTAAAAAATTCAGCTAATCTTATTCTCTGCATGTAAATCATTTACCACAGACTTTTGGGTGTTAAATGTAACAGAGCATGATTACAAACTAAATTGGGTATACTCCCTTTTTATCAGGTATTCCTCAGCCCCCAAAAGACCATCTTCATCTTATGCCACCCATTATTGTGGACCTACTCCCTACAGGGAGGTCATAGAGCCAGTAGCCTCAGAGCAGGAGTCAAGATTTTTACTCAGGACTTTTTCCTGGTCCGATCAATAGACATCTGGATACAGAAAGCCTATAAGTATATTTTTGGCACTCAATCTGTTATCAGTGATAGTCAACTAAACTGCTGCATTTATTAATTTGCTTGAGATTGCTTGTCTTGGTGTCTGCATTTTGTTTTAGTTAACAAAACTGCTGCATTTATTAATTTGCTTGAGATTGCTTTTCTTGTGTCTACATTTTGTTTTCTATTTTACTGATAGTTAACAAAACTGTAGTGCTGTTATTATTTGCTTGTTATTTCTGGTCACTGTCTAGATCCTGTTCAGCTGGCTTCATAGTGGGGGTTGTCAAACAGATCACCTCACTGGCCCTCTTCAAGAGAAAAAAATGTGTCATCCCCTTTGGGAAAAACCTGGTTCCCATAAATTACCACATCGATGGTAGTCCACTGAACACAGAAGGAGTTATAAGAGATCTGGGAACACAGGTTGACAGCAACCTCTCTTTTGACCACCACACTGCCGCTGTGGTCAGAAAGTCCTTCTATGTGGCACATCTCATTACTAAGGGTTTTGCATCCAGAAAGAAAGAGGTCATTGTCTCCCTCTACTCTTCCCTCATTAGGCCAGTCATTGAGTACAATGCCCCATTTGGCATGTATCTCACTAGACACCTGCAACAACTGGAGAGGCCACAAAAGTACCTCACAAAGAGGATCCTAGGCCTGAAACACTTGTCCTATATGGATAGACTCAAAAAACTCCAAGTATTCTCTTTCTCATATCCCCTACTTAGAGGCAATCTCTGCTTGACATACAAATCCATGTCTGACCCAGCTCTGTTAGAAATGCTACATGTAAAGAAATCCCAGTCCCTCCACACCAAATGCTCCAGAGACCTTAACCTCATTACCACAATCAGCAAAACAAGCTAGAGGGACAGGTTCATAATGCAGAGACTGCCCATGCTAGGGAATAGATTACCCATACATGTCAAACGGAGCACCCCACTGGCCCTCTTTAAGAGAAGTCTTGATGAGTGGATGGGAAATAGAAAATTCACCCTGGGGATCACTCCAGTGGCTCTACTTGACAGACGCACTGGAAACTAAGGTCGGGTGGCACAATGCCAGGGTAATCCTATGGGCTATCCTTGTAAAGGCTCCAGGGCCATTAGCCTAGTACACAATTATGAACCTTTGCCGTTACTCTGTCCAAGGGAACATCAGTACCCACAAGCAGATGTGGCTCACCTTCAGTCTCACTGCTACAGCGTAGCTTCCTCCCTGAAGTAACCACCTCACCAGTCCTGGCGGCAAGTATGCCATCTGTCTGGGTCTCCCCCAGGCTACCAGACCCATATGCTTGTCTCCTAGCCTGACTGCGTGTAACTTCATAAGCACATGGTATTGCCTCATCCAAATCCTTCCCTATCAGGACATCTGCAGGATGGTAGTTTGGTATCCTTGTTGTCTCAAGACAACCTATAATTGGCATTTTGTCTTTCCCACTTACTGGCTGTCTCACCTTTTGTTCCCCACCTTGCCTATGTGGACATCTGTATGCCACATGGCCCACTGGTTGCATTCAAAACATTTAACCCTAGGTCCTGGATGTGTACCTGGACTAGTGGCTTCCCCTGCTATTGGTAGATTCTGTTGGGGTAGTCTGTGCTGCCCACCATGGGTTACCTTAGACCAATAAGCAGTACTGGGGGTCTCTTTCCTGTGCAGGGATGCCCTGATTGATAGGTATAGGTCTCCCTTCTTCCCCAACTCATCTGATATAGCACATTGTCTATCAGCTAACCAGATCCTCATGTCCTCAGGCAAAGTGCTAAGAGCTTGTTACCTCACCAAAAGGTATGCTAGCCCTTCAAAAATGGTGACCTGACATCCACTCACCCACCTATGAAAATAAGTGCTCAGTTCAACAACATTTTCACACACACTTTCATCTGCCTTTTGTCTATGCTCACAAAACGTTTTCCTATATGTTTCAGGTGTTAGCTTAAAACATTCTAACAAGCAATTCTTAACAGTGTAATTAAAACCGTCAACATCAGACATTTTAGACAACACAGTTACAGCTTTACCGTGGAGTAAGGGGGGTAAGGAGCTGTGCCCAGAGCCTTTGGTCAACATCATACTGTTTACATACCCTCTCAAACATATGAATGAAACTATCAAAATTATCCCCCTTTTAAACTGCAGAAGAAATTTACTGACCTTTTGTGCTTCTAGGGTCCAGTTTTCCTCAGCTTCTAGGCATAGCAATTTCTCATTCTCCTCAGCCTGCAAATGCCGCAGTTTCAACTTGTCCTCACTCTCTAGATGCCTCAGTCTCTCAGCTGCTTCTAGTTCCAAATGTCTGGCCTCCAACTCAAGTCTGTCTAGCTCCAGATGGATTTTTAAGTCCTCTGCAGAAAGGTTGAGCTGTCCATTCTCTGAGTGTGGTACATCTCCAATGCCAGTCTGATTGTCCTCCTGGTTGCTGTTTTTTGATGTAGCTGTGAGTTGTGACCAAAGCTGCAATCATGTCTGCCTTAGTCAGGTTTCCATGCACCAGTCCCCTAACTTGGTACATCTCAGCCTGCTGGCTCCTTGTCAGCTTTCCAAACTCCTCTGCTGACATGCTGCCTGCTCTCCCTGACTAACTAATCTAACAAAAGAAATAAAACAATTGTGATCTGAACTCTGAGTATTCACTGCATGGCTGATTTTGAGTACAAAAACACCTTCAGTGATCATTGTACACAAGCTACAGGAATTCACTCTACCCACACCACTATAAGCCAATTAGTATTTGCCAACCAATTAATATGTGGTGTGGATATCCCACCACTGCCAAACAATTAATATGTGACACCCGTGCACTGGCCCAGCAATCAAGCAGCTTCAATCCTCACCACTAACACCAGTGACAGGTGTTCATATAGGGAAAGGATAATAAATACACACACAGTAAAGTACAATTTCCCTTAAGAGCACACAGAGATGACAGTCAGTCTGGGGCTGGTTTCTCCCTTTTTCTCCAGATCCCCAATAAAACTCCCCACTGACACAGCTATAGGGTCCAGATCTCAGCCTAGTGGGCAAGCTAAAACCTCCAGCACCCTCTCTGTCCAACCAGTGCTTCGTGTCCCTGCCCAAGTAGCTGACATGCACACACTTTGAGATAAGAGTTTATACAACCACACAGACACTCCTGGGGAAGGCTGGCACAGGTTCTCAAGCTGTGCCCCTTTTACCCAACTATATGTTAGTACCACTTGCCACCACCCACTAATATTTATCAACTACTTAAAGGCCCTTATTAAAGGGTGTCAAATACTGTGCAATATTATTATCCAAATGGTAAGTGTGACTGAACAGCAAAGCTTATTTGGAGTGACTTGGTACAGTATTACTATATCAGACCTCTCAACCATATGGAATTACTCAGTTTTTACCGAGTTTTGGGGTCCAACTGAAGGGGTGCCACAATTCCCAAGTGGCACCTCTTCATTTCCGAATTTTTTCTTTAGTTTCTTACTGTTTTCGAATATCATGCTGTCGGAGCTGACGTCACGATTATGTCAGCTCCATTAGGGATATCAGCCAGTCAGAACTGAGCTCCTTGAGCTCACATCATCATTTCGAGCTGCAAATGCGAGCAGGAAACATTTGGAAGAAGCCAAGAGCAGGAAATGTTAGCGGTATGGATTCTAGATAGAGCGAGCAGGATTGGATTTATTTTGTATGCACTCATTGGGCAGGATTTTAGCAGCAATGTTTGGGCAATGCCGGATTGGGATGCAGCAGCAATGTACTCACAAGTGGATTTCAAATCCACTTGTTGGTCCTGGAAAGAAATCGTGTTTGAATCAAGTAAGGTGTGTGTGTGTGTGTGTGTGTGTGTGTGTGTGTGTGTGTGTGTGTGTGTGTGTGTGTGTGTGTGTGTGTGTGTGCGTGCGTGTGTGCATGTGCGTGCACATGTGTGTGTGTGTGTGTGTGTGTGTGTGTGTGTGTGTGTGTGTGTGTGTGTGTGTGTGTGTGTGTGTGTGTGTGTGTGTGTGTGTGTGTGTGAATGCCCCCCATGTAATACACCTGGTGGCTAGAGGTATTCAGGCTCAAACCCTGTATCTTTGGTACAGGGTAAAAAGAGCCTAAAGTCCCTAGCCACCACCATGCCTGAGCTTTGTCTAGATTTTTTGTGCTAAGAGTTGAGAGCTAAGCCACCATGAGAAGTGAACAGAATTTGTATTCTCCCATTATTGGCTTTGTTGTTTGTCCAGGTTTTTTGCACTAAGAGTTGAGAGCTATGGTGAGTGAGAAGTAAGAACTGAATTTGTATTCCCCCATTATTGGTTTTGTCCAGGTTTTTTGTGCTAAGAGTTTGAGAGCTATGGTTTGAAGTGAGAACTGAATTCACTACATGATAGCTATTAAGTTTCAGTCTTCCTATTTTTAGGAGACTGCTGATTTGGCATAGTGTAATTAAGCAGGTCACCATATTGGTCAGCCATAGGGCTCCTTGTTTCTACTTGAGTGGTTGCCTCCTTCCCCTGTAACTGAAGTAAATTTACTCTTACATTAAGAGCTGTAATACTTACCTTATAGCTTTAGAATACCTTAGGAAACCTTGTAAACTGCAATAGCCCCGCTATGCTCGGGCTCTCTTCGCTCCCCTCCCTGCCCCCAATTCCCTCCCGCCCCACAGTACCTCTACATTTATAGTACTATAGCCACTCCCCCACTTTCTAGATCCTATCTGCTTTCATCTGGGATAATTCCACCCACCCCCCATTCTACTACCTACATTTTAATAGCACCTATTAGCTTTCATCTGGCATTCTCCCATCCCCCTTCCAGTACCTTTACCTCACCACTCTATCTTTTGGTGTTGCATCACCAGGTAAAACAGTTCCTTAACTCACTAGCTGAATCACAGATAATGAT
Organism: Protopterus annectens; assembly: GCF_019279795.1. Classification (NCBI taxonomy): domain Eukaryota; kingdom Metazoa; phylum Chordata; order Ceratodontiformes; family Protopteridae; genus Protopterus; species Protopterus annectens. Next base: position 246,499,378 of record NC_056748.1, read on the forward strand.
ATACTCCTCTTTACTACCCCTCTTGTTCACACCATACCTCCTTACCTTGTATGAAAACCAGTTTCTCATGGAATTTCAGGTCCCAAAAGGCCATACTATCACCCCAGCTGTAAATCCTTCCACCTTCAACCATACTTACAGTACCAGATCCTAGCCAACATCTTGTTCAGTCTATCAACATCTCAACCCCAGGCACATTAGCTCTAGATCCAAACACTACCACAAACTAATAAACAAATTCCTGAAGTTCATCACCAAGTATAGACTCAACCTAATACTTGGTGGTGATATTCACCCCAACCCTGGCCCACTCACTTCAGATACACATACCCCCTCTACTTGCAATCTAAGCTACAAACCTACAATTAATAGGTCAACTAACTCTCTCCTAGTCTGTCATCTCAATATTAGAAGCATTAATAACAAGGTACATGAACTGCATGCACTTCTGGATGTCCACTCCCCTGAGATTCTCTGTTTATCTGAAACCTGGTTAAAACCTAACACTAAAGACAATGAAGTGTTACCACCTGCGTACAACATACACAGGCTGGATCATGCTTCGAGGAAGGGGGTGGGGTAGCTGTACTCTATAAATCTGAGTTGAATGTCACCATAGATGTAATACAGCCACCTCGGATTAATAACTCAGGGATTCTTGCCACCAAATTGCAACTTAATAAAAATAAATGCATTAATATCATCTGTATGTACATTCCCCCAGGTAACAATATATCTACATTTGAAGATATCCTGCACTGGCTATCATGTCACTACCCCCAAGAAACCCTACTACTTGGAGACTTTAACATAGACTGGGGCACCTGTTCCTCAGAATCCCCAACCACCCATATTAACCTGCATGCATTTACACAAATCATATCCACCCCTACCAGGATAGGTAAACCCAACCAAAAAGAAAGTATACTTGACTGGGTACTCATAAATAGTCACCCCCAACTGTACACCTCTGGTACCCTCCTTAATAGCCTAAGCGATCACCTTCTCACATATGTAATGGTTCATAGTTCATAATTAAGCACAAAACCATTAATTCCCAACAACCCTTACGCAGAAAGGTTAGAAACAATAAAAACTTTGACCCTGCCAAATTCCAACAAGAACTAAACTCATGTAATTGGTCTATTCTAAAACACCTCCCCTTAGAGGAAGCAGTATCATACTTTAACAACAAATTCCTTGAGATCCTTGATTTGCATGCACCTGTTCATTCAAAGAGAACCAAGGCAAAAACTGCGCCATGGCTTTCTATAGAGTCTAAACTCAAAATTACCCTTAGAAACAAAGCATGGGCTTTATGGCGTTCTTCTAAAGACCCTCAAGATCACATTAAATACAGGCAATCTAGGAACGAAACCAAAAAATCAATTTTACAAGACAAAAAACAATACTACTGTAATTTACAGACAGTAAATCAAAATAACCCTCAGAAGTTTTGGGCAGGTTTAAATAATCTACTACATCCTGGACAAACATCAACCCCAATCCCTGCTGCTACTATTGATAAAATCCCTGAAGATGTTTCTGATAGTTTTAACTAATTCTTTACTGAGACAATTCAAGCCCTAGCTAGCCAACTACCTCCTAGCTCCCCTGGTCCTGAAAGTAGCACCCCTAGAAACCTACTTGCTCAGCTTCCAACCAGTCACCACTTCACTTATCCGTACCTTGATCAAAAAATTAAAACCCACTGCACTTTCTGCTGATCAACTCCATGATGAGTACCTACAAAAATCAGCTGATGCTATTGCTTACCCCATCTCAATACTAATCAATCGAACCATAGTAGAAGCTAAAATTCCCACCATCTGGAAAATATCCTATGTAATCCCACTTCACAAAGCAGGCAGCTCTACTGAATTTTCCAATTATAGGCCAATAGCTATACTCTCTCCACTTGCAAAGATTATGGAAAAATGTATTCATAGACAACTCATGCACCACCTAATCCAGAATCACCTTATGGCAGACACTCAGCATGGCTTCCATCCTCATCACAGCACTACTTCAGCCCTCCTAGCCTTTACCAACACCATAAACCATAATTGCAACAATAATTATATATCCTCAGCCCTCCTTTTGGATCTTTCCAAGGCATTCGATATGGTTGATCACCAACTTTTAATCCACACCCTGCAAACATTCTGTCTAGATACTGGAGCCCTCCAATGGTTTCAATCCTACCTGAATGGTCGACAGCAGGCTGTCCTCTAGCAGAACAAACTCTAACCTTCTACCTAACACCCTTGAGTACCACAAGGCTCTATACTAGGGCCCTTGCTGTTCTCCATCTTCATTAACAACCTTTATACTGTCATCCCAAATGTCAGCTGTATCCAATATGCTGATGACTCTACTCTGATTTGCTCAGCCACATCTCCAGTAGAGTTATGGTCAGCTACCCAGACCACCTTTAATACAATAGAAAACTGGCTTTCTGAACATGCCTGATCCTAAATCCCAAAACTAAAATGCTGTTATTTTCACCAACACGTAGGTCTACCGCTTTCACCTTTACCATAAAATCAAATGATGGCACAATAATCTCCCTTGACCCATCTACAAAACTATTAGGTGTCATCATAGACAATAATCTAAAATTTGACCTACATGTTAACCAAACTATCAAAACCATCAATAAAAACTAGGGTCACTTTACAGAATAAAAGCCTTCCTAACCCCTCCAGCTAAAATTGCCATAGCTCGCTCTCACCTTCTTTCAACCCTTCTGTATGCATCCCTCTACTCTCAATTTAAAAGATGTTTTAGGTGTCAAATACTGTGCAATATTATTATCCAAATGGTAAGTGTAACTGAACAGCAAAGCTTATTTGGAGTGACTTGGTACAGTATTACTATATCAGACCTCTCAACCATATGGAATTACACAGTTTTTACCGAGTTTTGGGGTCCAAATGAAGGGGTGCCACAATTCCCAAGTGGCACCTCTTCATTTGTGAATTTTTTCTTTAGTTTCTTACTGTTTTCGAATATCATGCTGTCGGAGCTGACGTCACGATTATGTCAGCTCCATTAGGGATATCAGCCAGTCAGAACTGAGCTCCTTGAGCTCACATCATCATTTCGGGCTGCAAATGCGAGCAGGAAACATTTGGAAGAAGCCAAGAGCAGGAAATGTTAGCGGTATGGATTCTAGATAGAGCGAGCAGGATTGGATTTATTTTGTATGCACTCATTGGGCAGGATTTTAGCAGCAGCAATGTTTGGGCAATGCGAGCGGATTGGGATGCAGCAGCAATGTACTCACAAGTGGATTTCAAATGCACTTGTTGGTCCTGGAAAGAAATCAGGTTTGAATCAAGTAAGGTGTGTGTGTGTGTATGTGTGTGTGTGTGTGTGTGTGTGTGTGTGTGTGTGTGTGTGTGTGTGTGTGTGTGTGTGTGTGTGTGTGTGTGTGTGTGTGTGTGTGTGTGTGTGTGTGCGTGTGTGTGTGTGTGTGTGTGTGTGTGTGTGTGTGTGTGTGTGTGTGAATGCCCCCCATGTAATACACCTGGTGGCTAGAGGTATTCAGGCTCAAACCCTGTATCTTTGGTACAGGGTAAAAAGAGCCTAAAGTCCCTAGCCACCACCATGTCTGAGCTTTGACTAGATTTTTTGTGCTAAGAGTTGAGAGCTAAGCCACCATGAGAAGTGAACAGAATTTGTATTCCCCCATTATTGGCTTTGTTGTTTGTCCAGGTTTTTTGCACTAAGAGTTGAGAGCTATGGTGAGTGAGAAGTGAAAACTGAATTTGTATTCCCCCATTATTGGTTTTGTCCAGGTTTTTTGTGCTAAGAGTTTGAGAGCTATGGTTTGAAGTGATAGCCATTAAGTTTCAGTCTTCCTATTTTTTAGGGGACTGCTAATTTGGCATAGTGTAATTAAGCAGGTCACCATATTGGTCAGCCATAGGGCTCCTTGTTTCTACTTGAGTGGTTGCCTCCTTCCCCTGTAACTGAAGTAAATTGACTCTTACATTAAGAGCTGTAATACTTACCTTATAGCTTTAGGACACCTTAGGAAACCTTGTAAACTGCAATAGCCCCGCTATGCTCTGGCTCTCTTCGCTCCCCTCCCTGCCCCCAATTCCCTCCCGCCCCACAGTACCTCTACATTTATAGCACTATAGCCACTCCCCCACTTTCTAGATCCTATCTACTTTCATCTGGGATAATTCCACCCACCCCCATTCTACTACCTACATTTTAATAGCACCTATTAGCTTTCATCTGGCATTCTCATCCCCTTCCAGTACCTTTACCTCACCACTCTATCTTTTGGTGTTGCATCACCAGGTAAAACAGTTCCTTAACTCACTAGCTGAATCACAGATAATGATATACTCCTCTTTACTACCCCTCTTGTTCACACCATACCTCCTTACCTTGTATGAAAACCAGTTTCTCATGGAATTTCAGGTCCCAAAAGGCCATACTATCACCCCAGCTGTAAATCCTTCCACCTTCAACCATACTTACAGTACCAGATCCTAGCCAACATCTTGTTCAGTCTATCAACATCTCAACCCCAGGCACATTAGCTCTAGATCCAAACACTACCACAAACTAATAAACAAATTCCTGAAGTTCATCACCAAGTATAGACTCAACCTAATACTTGGTGGTGATATTCACCCAACCCTGGCCCACTCACTTCAGATACACATACCCCCTCTACTTGCAATCTAAGCTACAAACCTACAATTAATAGGCCAACTAACTCTCTCCTAGTCTGTCATCTCAATATTAGAAGCATTAATAACAAGGTACATGAACTGCATGCACTTCTGGATGTCCACTCCCCAGAGATTCTCTGTTTATCTGAAACCTGGTTAAAACCTAACACTAAAGACAATGAAGTGTTACCACCTGAGTACAACATACACAGGCTGGATCATGCTTCGAGGAAGGGGGGTGGGGTAGCTGTATTCTATAAATCTGAGTTGAATGTCACCATAGATGTAATACAACCACCTTGGATTAATAACTCAGGGATTCTTGCCACCAAATTGCAACTTAATAAAAATAAATGCATTAATATCATCTGTATGTACATTCCCCCAGGTAACAATATATCTACATTTGAAGATATCCTGCACTGGCTATCATGTCACTACCCCCAATAAACCCTACTACTTGGAGACTTTAACATAGACTGGGGCACTTGTTCCTCAGAATCCCCAACCACCCATATTAACCTGCATGCATTTACACAAATCATATCCACCCCTACCAGGATAGGTAAACCCAACCAAAAAGAAAGTATACTTGACTGGGTACTCATAAATAGTCACCCCCAACTGTACACCTCTGGTACCCTCCTTAATAGCCTAAGCGATCACCTTCTCACATATGTAATAGTTCATAGTTCATAATTAAGCACAAAACCATTAATTCCCAACAACCCTTATGCAGAAAGGTTAGAAACAATAAAAACTTTGACCCTGCCAAATTCTAACAAGAACTAAACTCATGTAATTGGTCTATTCTAAAACACCTCCCCTTAGAGGAAGCAGTATCATACTTTAACAACAAATTCCTTGAGATCCTTGATTTGCATGCACTTGTTCATTCAAAGAGAACCAAGGCAAAAACTGCGCCATGGCTTTCTATAGAGTCTAAACTCAAAATTACCCTTAGAAACAAAGCATGGGCTTTATGGCGTTCTTCTAAAGACCCTCAAGATCATATTAAATACAGGCAATCTAGGAACGAAACCAAAAAATCAATTTTACAAGACAAAAAACAATACTACTGTAATTTACAGAGAGTAAATCAAAATATCCCTCAGAAGTTTGGGGCAGGTTTAAATAATCTACTACATCCTGGAAAAACATCAACCCCAGTCCCTGCTGCTACTATTGATAAAATCCCTGAAGATGTTTCTGATAGTTTTAACCAATTCTTTACTGAGACAATTCAAGCCCTAGCTAGCCAACTACCTCCTAGCTCCCCTGGTCCTGAAAGTAGCACCCGTAGAAACCTACTCGCGTTCAGCTTCCAACCAGTCACCACTTCACTTATCCGTACCTTGATCAAAAAATTAAAACCCACTGCACTTTCTGTTGATCAACTCCATGATGAGTACCTACAAAAATCAGCTGATGCTATTGCTTACCCCGTCTCAATACTAATCAATCGAACCATAGTAGAAGCTAAAATTCCCACCATCTGGAAAATATCCTATGTAATCCCACTTCACAAAGGAGGCAGCTCTACTGAATTTTCCAATTATAGGCCAATAGCTATACTCTCTCCACTTGCAAAGATTATGGAAAAATGTATTCATAGACAACTCATGCACCACCTAATCCAGAATCACCTTATGGCAGACACTCAGCATGGCTTCCATCCTCATCACAGCACTACTTCAGCCCTCCTAGCCTTTACCAACACCATAAACCATAATTGCAACAATAATTATATATCCTCAGCCCTCCTTTTGGATCTTTCCAAGGCATTCGATATGGTTGATCACCAACTTTTAATCCACACCCTGCAAACATTCTGTCTAGATACTGGAGCCCTCCAATGGTTTCAATCCTACCTGAATGGTCGACAGCAGGCTGTCCTCTAGCAGAACAAACTCTCTAACCTTCTACCTAACACCCTTGGAGTACCACAAGGCTCTATACTAGGGCCCTTGCTGTTCTCCATCTTCATTAACAACCTTTATACTGTCATCCCAAATGTCAGCTGTATCCAATATGCTGATGACTCTACTCTGATTTGCTCAGCCACATCTCCAGTAGAGTTATGGTCAGCTACCCAGACCACCTTTAATACAATAGAAAACTGGCTTTCTGAACATTGTCTGATCCTAAATCCCAAAAAAACTAAAATGCTGTTATTTTCACCAACACGTAGGTCTACCGCTTTCACCTTTACCATAAAATCAAATGATGGCACAATAATCTCCCTTGACCCATCTACAAAACTATTAGGTGTCATCATAGACAATAATCTAAAATTTGACCTACATGTTAACCAAACTATCAAAACCATCAATAAAAACTAGGGTCACTTTACAGAATAAAAGCCTTCCTAACCCCTCCAGCTAAAATTGCCATAGCTCGCTCTCACCTTCTTTCAACCCTTCTGTATGCATCCCCTCTACTCTCGAATTTAAACAAGACTGTCCTTAACAAACTCTCAATTTGCTACAACCACATTGCCAGGTTTGCCACTGGGCTGCCTTTTAGGACACATCATTGCATCAATCTAAATCAGCTTGGGTGGCTTGAACTACCCAGCCTAATCCAGTATAACCAACTGATTATGGCCTATAAAATCCTCTATAATCTGGACAATACTCCTGCACTTAAAAATATTATCACCCCCTATAACAATCCTAGACCACTTTGATCCTCTAACAAACTACTAATTCAGACTAGCAAAATTAATAACATAGCCGGTGATTCTCTCTTTGCAAACTCTGTAAGTAGATCCTGGAACTCTCTTCCAGCTGATATTACCTTACTTTCCACCTTAGGTCAATTTAAAACTAGACTCAAACAACATCTGTCACTTAACTGGCTATGTCAATGTATCAAGCATGGCTAACTCTCTCTAGAATGTGTAAAAATCTGTTAACCAGTTTACTGTGTAATTTAATTTAATCCTGACTTGTGCTCAGGATTAACTGTAACATGTGGAACTTGTTTAACTTGCTTACTTATGTAATCTCAGTAAATAGTCTGTTTGTAATATGTGATGCTGGTATTATGTAATGCTGTATCTGCTTACCCTTGGAGGTTTTCTCCCCGGGCCTCCGCTGAAAATGGACATGCATCCAGTCGGACTAGCCCGGTCAACAAATGTAAAATAAAATCAAATAAAATAGTGGAATGTTGCTCTGACTGTAGTGCATAGGGTCCTGGGTTCAAGTCTTGCCAGTGACGTGCATGGTGGTAACACATATTCTAGCAACTTTCCAAAATTATACAAGCAATGTTTAAAATGTGTCCCTGGTAAGTCACTAGCCACCACCACTTGTGAGCTTTGTCTAGGTTTTTGTTCTAAGAGTTGAGAGCTATGGTGAGAAGTGAGAACTGAATTTGTATTCCCCCATTATTGGCATTGTTTGTCCAGATTTATTTGTGCTAAGAGGTGGAGAGCTATGGTGACAAATGAGAACTGAATTCACTAAATGATAGTCATTAAGTTTCAGTCTTCCTTTTTTTCAGGAAACTGCTGCTTTGGCATAGTGGTATGTTGCTCTGACTGTATTGCATAGAGTCCTAGGTTCAAGACTTGCCAGTGACTTGCATGGTGCTAACATATTTTATTCTAGCAACTTTCCAAAATTATACAAGCAATGTTTAAAATGTGTCCCTGGTTTTTGACCTTTTGCCCCCCCAAAAAAACTGAAGTTGAAAATAAGTGCAAGAAGCCATGCAAGATGCCTATACTACTGTCATTCTATTTATAGTCTGGGTATGGAAGTAGACTTTTATGATGGAAATGTTCTGAATTGGGTAGTTTTGTCATTATTGGTTCATGCATTTTGTTTCATTGCCTACAGTACAGCCTACTGGAAAAATGTTCAAACAATAAATTTAAAATGTGCTCTGTCTAACAAGTGTGCTGTATTATACAAGGAATATAACTTAATAAAGTCAGGAAGGTGTATCAAAGAAAAGAACACATGTATGGGTCTTGTTTTGTGTGCAAGGGGCTAATGATTTGAAAACAGCCCAAAGGAAATCTTTATCCACCACTGGCCAGATGCATTATCTTTGGATGTGGTGTGTGGATTTCAATGCTGTTTCAATGAGTGTGAGTTTCAAGGGCAAAGAAGTTTTATTGCAAAGTCTATTTTCATTGTGAGACAGTATTGCTTTGTTTAGGAGATGTCTGTTAGTGTTTGTGCATTGTTGTGCTGAAAAATGTAAAAATGAAATCCAAATAATCATTGTAGAAGTAAAGCAGTATGCACACATTAGTGTTTATGGTAAATGGGGTGAAATCGCCAGGTATTGGGACAGTGGAATGGCTGCAGGGGGACTCTGGTGCCATATTTTGGTTGTCTGTTCTTCAGTTTGTGTTTGAAAGTTGGTATCCCACAAATCCACTGGAGTGGGTGGGGTTGCGTAATTATGTGTGCAAATTAGATGTTAATCAGCGTACAGATTTGTACCTATTTTTCATGGGCCTTGTCCAGATGTTTGATGTTTCCAGGTTGAGAGGTATGCACTATATACATGCAATGTACTGCTAGAGCTTAAATTATCGCTACACAAAACAGCCACAGTTGATAAATAATAAAAACACAAGACAATATTTCTCACTACACAGTGCTAGTCAAGAGTTCAGAGATCCCAGAGAAATGTTTAAAATAATACCGTAGAAAAGTTCTGACATCACAGAAAAACATTTAGTCTAATCTTCCTAATTCCTAGCTATTTCTAAGAGAAACATTAAAGTCTAAGATCCTACTTACATATAGATATAGGCAGTGCTGGTGATGTTGGATATTCTCAAGACAAATGCTCTAATGCTCTCATTCTTTCTGTCCTTAAATTGATAACACAGTACCACTGATTAATTTCAGATTACATAATTTCTTTCTGGTTTGCAGGCTAACAGACTCTCAGAGGTTAATAGCCCATTTGATCTTGCAGCTGGTCAGGAACCAGAGCAATAAAAGAAATTATACATGCAAATTCTAGCCATTAACTCTGGCCTCAAAACAATAGGCAGAATTCCTTCATCCAGACATAGCGGCTCCGAGTTTTGACATCAAAGAATTGACTTGTCTGCTTTGTTACAGCAGAGTGCAGTGTTGTTACATTTTTGCAGTTCCACATTTAACACAATTTTTCCCATTTAAGAGAACAAGCCTGTGGCTTATATTAATATTTACAAATGACTGAATTATCTCCAAAATTCTATTTGGCTAGGCTGGCAGCCTTCACCTGTCTTCACATTATATTGTATCCAAATTACTTGGTAAGTCTTTGCAATAGTCTGGATATTGCATCTTCATTTCAGCCATGCAGTTTTACAATTGTTTTGGATCACCAAATCCATGGTACTTGAAGAGTCAGTCATTGCTTGCAAGTCAGATCTAGATAACTGTTTAATTAGTGTCATTAGTTATGCCCATAGATGAATGGAAATTAATGTTGGTCAGTGAGCTGTGTTTTGTGTGTGTGTGTGTGTGTGTGTGTGTGTGTGTTTCTACATATGCATGCACACATGTGCATGCATCTGTGTATGTATATGAGTGCAGCCTTGGGTGTGGGGGGGTGTTACTGAATCCGCTTGTATAGTGCATGGGCATTTTTTTTCTTTTACACTGGATACCTCTGAGATGTTAATTTAATATGCGTTCTAAATTGTCTAGATGTTTCACTAAAGTAGAATGCCCCACAGACACATATAACAAGATAAATTACCCAACTGAATGCATAAGTAGTATATGCTTGTATGTCAAAACATTTGTTGCTACTATGAGAAATGAAGCTGTTGCTTGTCATAATATGTGCACAAGCACTGCATTAGCCACAGGGAAGACAGCCTTTAGCTTTGTTTGCAGACATGGTCACTTGATCCAGACCCACTTGAATATTGATGTGTTGACATACAAGCATATATTATACATCCAGCTGGGGGATGTATCGTGTTATATGCGTCTGTGGGCCATTCTACATTAGACAAACATCTTGACAATTTAGAATGCTTCTTAATGAATACTTTAGTGGCATCCAGTGTAAAAACCATATCTATGTATTATACAACCACACTCAGGAAAACCCCATGGCTATTTTCATTGTTATGGTTGTTGACCGTTGCATTATCATACAAGGTAATACTCATAAATTACGTGAAAGTTTAAATCACAAAGAACATAATTGTGTCATGCACACAAGGGCACACTTTTTTTTTCAGGAATCAATGATGCTTTCTATTTTTGATTATAAAACTATTTTTGACATCTCTTTACTCAGCAACATTTTGCCTCTTATGAGGTCTGGATGACTTTAATTTGTTTTACTTCATTCAGCTAGATCTTTGGAAATTATTTTTTGAATGCATTTATTTTTAATGTATTATTGTCAATACATTGCAGTTAGCATTATTTAATAACATTCATAAATGCATTTACACTTTTGAACACACCTTATAGTTAATATCTGTCAATATGAACAGTCCTGTCTTCTTTCAACTAAAGTTTCTGATTTACTGCATTTTTTATAAATTAAAAAAAAAACTGTTTTTGCTTGTTCTCACCTGACTAACCACTGCATGACTTACTACATAGCTGTTTAATGTTTATTTATTTATTTATTTATTGCATTTGTTTACCTGGAAGATCCACTGGGCCAAGGTGAGCCCATTTTCAGTGGAGGCCTGGGGAGAAAAGTTCCACACACAATTAGTAAATAGATACAAGTACTAATAAAAAACAGAGTTAACAAAAATTATACAGTAACAAGCTTGGACATACACATAAATATTATACAGTAACAAGCTTGGACATACACTTAACAAGTCAGGTGCAAATTACAAATACATACCAGAGTTAAGCAGTATTATACAATAACAAGCTTGGACATGGTATGAGCAAAAGGTTCAGATTATATATACATACTACCCATTTACATAATGCAAGTAATTAGCATTGTTAAAGGACTTTATGCAAGAAAAAGTCAGTTCAGAGATTGTAGATTGCTGAGTATATGTACATATGTTCATGGCAAACTGCATGTGTTAGATTAACTGAGGAAGTTGGAAGTTCATTCAGTGAAACCAGTCTGTTTGCTTCAACCACTAGAGAAATAAACTTAAAATGTAACTATTCTTTGGACAGTGCTGTGTTGAATTTTTGACATACAGAGTGACCAATCAATCCAGTGTACAGCATGGCCTAAGAATACTATTGCATGCAACAGTTTTAATTTTGTTTCATCTAATCTGGCCCATAGTTGTTGACCAAATTACACCACTTTAACAGTGCCACATTGTATTGCGCCATTGTCTGCCTCACATGGTCTTCTCCTACAGTCAGCTCCACCTACAGCTCCTCCTTCAGCACCTCTTCTGCGAATGGCTGCAGTCTGTCTGCTCCTCTAATGACAAATTTCTGCTGTACCTGTTTGTGTAGCACCATGTTCTGAGGAGCTGTACAGAAAAGAAATATTTTTCTGCAGGTTTCTGGATCATACTGTCGCTTGCTGCTGGGGGAATTTATGCAGCAAGTGCGAGCCTTTCATCACATCACATGCTTGACAGTGTTGCTGTTCTTTGACAATGCAGTGCTGTTTTACATCACAGCCATGCTCTGTGGGTTGCATATCTGTGTCATGAATCATAGATCCAGGGCATATTGGCAACACAACTAAGATTCAATGAGGAAGTTGCCCCACACAAATCATTGGTATAGGTTAGAAGTATGCCAGATATGGCAATTGTGGGAACTACCTGGATGGCACACAGAGACATTGTATATAATATCTTGAGTGTTGCACACCACTTGGTAGTTATAATGTAGAAGTCCGTTGGGTTGATGTACCATGGACCATGTAAACCAAGAGGGCCCTTGAAACTGATGAAGGTGGAATTAATGGCCCATAGAACCTCAGGAAAATTAGCTATTTCATAAAACACTCACATAGTATTGTTTCAGCTTTTCATGATGCTTTGGGGTCACATATGCTCCTCTACATATTGCCACATAAGATCAAGGAGCTGGTTTAGTATTTATGAGGCAAATACCTGTGATATGTCTTCAATGTCCCTGTCTGATTGCTGGAGGATCCCTGTAGCAAGGATTGTCAGTGTTGGAAACATGTTCTCTGTGTCTAGATGTGAAGATGACATATGTCTGCAAGTCCCTGGATGGTGTTTCTGTCCATATGATCATGCTCAACTATGTCCCTGTCATGCAAGTAATAGCATGTTAGGCACTGCTAGATACTTCTGTGACAAGGACGGTGAATGCATGCTGTGACATGAACACTGGCTGTGAGGAAGGCGTCTAACATGCACTGCTCATCTAATATGACTGCAGCTCCTAGCATCTTGGTGCAGTCCTTCTCTGTCTCTGTTCTCTGTGAAATTATGGTGTACAAATTCACTAGCGGCTATGGCTGCATTTTTTTACATTTTTGAATCACTAGGCCATAAATTCATTTGTGTTCACAATTGGGCTTATTACCACAAAGTTGTTCGTTTCCATATGATTATACAGTCATTAGCATATGATGCCGAATATGCAATTTCACCTGTTTGCATGGCAACACTACCTCTGTCTCCGAATCAGCCCAACCCTGTGCACCTCTATTCAGTGAGCAGTTTTGCTTAACGCATTGTATAATTAATTTCTGAATACTCGTATCAGTTCACTTTCTCTTTGGATGATACCTGTCAAATGTTCGTGGCTTTTAGGAGGATTTCATGGTTTAAATACTTATATATTAGACATAAAATTTGCACTTTAAAAAAAGTGTTAAAATTGTAAGGTATGCATATTTTTTTTAATTCTTTTAATTTGGATTCATAAAAATATGTTCACTTGTGTTTCCTAGCATAAGTAAAATAAAAAACTGAAAGATAAAACAGTGAATAGTAGGTCTGCTTCACAAGCATATGCCTCATCACAATAAAATGACATATTAATAGCATTTGAAGTAGTGAGGATAGAAATATTAACTGGAATTCAGAAAGGGCTACCACCAGTGTTAAGCCCTAAAAGGGGGGGGTCTCTGGCAGTACCCCTTTCCATTTCATAGACAAGCCCACCACTGAGATTAGGCATTTTGGTAGAACCACTGTGGTGGGCTGTCAACATGATCATAAGTGCTAACCATGAAATTAGCCAGATGAACTACCTCAGAAATTAGTTGATTAGTGCAATCAGATTTGATAATTAACGTGGTCAAAGTGCAGTGTTCGCCCATTACTTCTAATGGGAAAGACCATGCTGCAGGTAAGTGTTGAAGAGTTTAGCAAAGAGTTAGTGATGAGGGTTGTGTGAGATTGTTTATGTGTTTTTTGGCAGTTTCTGTGCATGTCTGCAGAGATATGAATGTATCGGGTGAGAGTGTGTGTGTGTGTGTGTGTGTGTGTGTGTGTGTGTGTGTGTGTGTGTGTGTGTGTGTGTGTGTGTGTGTGTGTGTGTAGTTCAATAGGTGAGTCTGTCCATAAGTATGACATAGTGGGAGGTGTCTCATGAATGGAGGTGTCTGTGAGTGTGTATGTGAAAGTAAATGAGGGGATAAGGGCTGTAGGCATTCAAGGACAAACCAAAAATAAAGGAGGAGTGTAGGTCCCAAATCAGGAACACCTTTAAATATAATATTAATGCATTTAAAAATGCTAAACCAACAGGTTTTGCATCATGATGCATTTTCTGAAGGAGAAGCATGGAACTCTAAGTCTCCCATTGTTTACTGATACTATACAAGGAACAGGGCAAATATAAGGTAAAATCAGGGATGCTCTTTAAAATCAGGGATAGTTAAGAGGGGTGTGTGTGTGTGTGTGTGTGTGTGTGTGTGTGTGTGTGTGTGTGTGTGTGTGTGTGTGTGTATGCATAAGGGGTAGAGGGGTGTCAGGTCTGATAACATGGTGTTTGATTTACAGACACGGGTGCTATTGGGGTGTTTATCAGTGTGGCTTTATCTTGTCTCTAAATCAGACATTCTCATAATTACACTAATTGATAACCAGTAATAGCCAATCAATATGGGTGGAAAGAATCTCAGTGACCCCTCTTTATGTTTGATATCCTTTAATATTATTAGATAACTAAACAGGTACTTAAAAAAAATGATTTCTGGCTGTTCATGAATAGAATTGCATTTTATCATTTCTTAAAGAATTTTTCACTTTTACAGTTTTGCTTCCTTGAGTTCAGGTTCATGATTACACTAGCATTTTTAAGATTGCTTAAAGTAATACAGACTTTGCAGTTTTGTTTCCTTATTTCTGTTACAGCTATATATAGTGAAGGCCCAAGGACAAGGATGTTTCCATTATGTGTCTGAGGATCAGTGTGATAATACAGCAGAAACACAACAAGCCACATAACTGGGTATGTGCTATAATATTGTTATGTTCAAGTTTAACACTGCATGTCAGACTCTTGAAAAAAGGGTAGCTGTATGGAATTGCAAACCAGGCAGTGACATGGCTGAAGATCAGTGTGTAACAAATATCAGTAATGAGAAGTACTGGTAGAAAGACCGAGATGTGTGCAGTAGAGGACTGGGAGGTCCCAGGAAATGAGGTGTCACTGGGCATTCTGTAGGGATTAAACCTGAGCCATTTGCCTTGGGCTCCACTTCTACAAAGACCAGTCATGTCTAAAAGCATCCACGCTGCACATATTCAGTACAATAGGTCCCTTAGGATGAACACTTCCTTTTGAACCTAGAATAACTATAGGTCCATAGTTCATAGTTGTTTACTAGGCTAATGACCGCAAGGGCCTTTTTAGGCCTAGCCATATAAATTAGTGCTAGACTAACTGTCCTTGTGGGCCATTCCAAGCTCAGCCAATTACCCCAAGTGAGAATCAAACCCTGCACTTTGTACCTAGAAGTTGAACACCTTAACCACTATGCCATCTTCCCACCTTCCAGTAAAGGATTAGATGACATGGGTCATGCCATCACTGATCTTTTATACAGCACTATTGTAGAATAAATAAGCTCTACATTTTGCACATCTGCATAATGATGGTAACATTTTTATAGGTTCATAGGTTCATACTAGGCTATCTGCCCTAGGGCATTTATAAGCCTAGCCAGAGTGTGTATGGCTTTCGCCACCCATTTTAAATTAATTTTGCTATGCCCTTTTTCGAGGTTAGTATACTGTGCCTCTGTCTAACAGTGACACAGAAGTGATACCCGGGGTAAACCTATGATCTCCCATCTTATTGAAAGGCATTTCTTGTTCTTGAGGTACATTGCCTATAAAACAATCCTTTTTCTGTAAGCAATTCTCTCTCTACCATGTGCCAACTTCAATCGTAACATTACTGCAGTCTGTTAAAATTCATTTCAGGGAAAGATTCATGATAAGTAGGAAGATTTAAGACCCTCCAAATTACTATGAATTATGCAAGCGTTTCTTATTAGTAGAAGTTAGCTCTGACTTCAGTATAAATTTCATTAGCACTTCCTGAAACCTTTTGTTATAGGGAAGATAATGTAGAACTGACAGATGAAATATTTCTAAGAAGATGTATGGATACAATATAATTTTAATATCTTATGACAATGTCTTTGGCACACTCTACAAACAAGTCCCTTGTGGAAAACCCTAAATAAACTGATCAAAAAAAAAACAATGGAGAAAGTGGGCTCTGTTTCCTTGAACCTAAAAGAACGTGAAAATATCAGATACCCTTCTGTTTGAGATCGCTTGGGCAGAATGGTTACAATACAAACAGCTAAACCAATGAACCTTATTAGGTCTCTGGCTTGTTTTCCATAATAGTCCAGTTTTTCAACTTATGTGTTCATTTGTTGACCAAGGTAGAGCACTGATCCAAGTGATTCATTTACAGTCTCAGCCCAAGGACTACAACCAGATAAAAAATGGATATAAAGTAATACATTAAGAAAACGGTAATGCAATCAAAGATGCAATGATGCTGTATAATTAATCAGTCAAAACTGACAATAGGATCAAACCTCCTTACAGTAACAGTACATAGACTAGTAAAGGCATTTATAGTGTGCACTGAATATCGTACTGCACTCTTCTTCCGGCTTTTCCCGGTTAGGGGTCACCACAGCGGATCATCTGTCCACTCATGATTGGCAGTGGAGTTTTACGGTGTCGAGTTGCCAGCCCGGGACCCAACCTTCCACAGAAGGTGCACACAAACTCACACACTCCTAGGGCCAAATTAGAGTGTCTAATCCACCTACTGCATGTCTTTGGGATGTGGGAGGAAACCGGAGCACCCAGAGGAAACCCACGTGACCAGGGGGAGGACATGCAGACTCTGCACAGAAGGCACCCCAGCAGAGAATCAAACCGGAGAACCCCTTGCTGTGAGGCGGCAACACTAACCGCTGCACCACTGCGGCCGCCCAAATATTGTATTGCACTAAGAACTATAAACTCTAGTAAAAGAATGTTTTCATACTGCATAATACATCTACAAAGTTCCAAAAACTAGTAAAGACACACTATTTTACATTGAGATATGTACCTCAGGAAGTGAAGGGTAACAGAGAAGGGAAAGCGTACATGAGGTGAGATTGGGAGGGAGAGGAAGATGAAA
Source organism: Protopterus annectens (assembly GCF_019279795.1). Lineage (NCBI taxonomy): Eukaryota > Metazoa > Chordata > Ceratodontiformes > Protopteridae > Protopterus > Protopterus annectens. Next base: position 246,516,647 of record NC_056748.1, read on the forward strand.
GTTGTGTGCGGAAAGTTCTATGGGAGTGAATGGTTGTGTCTAAGAAGTGGAGGAGAATGGAAGTAGAAATGGGAAGTTTGTGAACAGGAGCTTTGTGGGGAGATGCAGTTAGTCTATTAGAGCTATATGTGCTGTCCGGAGTAGCCCAAGCATGACAGAAGAAAGTAGTGGAAGGAGAAATTGTACTGCATCTGCAGTGCACTAAGATGTGTGGCTGCTACATTGGTTTTGATATTCTAATGTGTGTAGTAATGAGGGATACTGGGCCTCGAATAACTGGCAGGAGTAAAAGTACAGGATGTCTTGTTGAACTGTATTGTGGAAGATATTAAGTGACAGTGATGGTTCTAAAACAATTCCATTTGGCTTTGTTGAACAGGAAGTGTTTTGGCTGTTTATGGAAATTAATGATTGGCTGTAATGATTTAATACCTTTGGGTATGGTTTCCCAAACCTTTGGGGTCAGTATAGAAAAAGTGTGCCCTTTGCATTTCAGATTGTATAGTGGAGTTTACAATGGGGTGTAGTTTGAGAAAGGGACCTTAGATTATAAGGATCCAGAGCTCTTTCTAGACTTCTCTGAGCAAAGAAATGGAAGCTTTCTAATAGTAAACCCGTGGTGTTCCCTTTTAGGGCATAGGTTAATGAACTACAATATATGGTTTTAAGTGTTTTGTAGAGAAATGCAGTTATTTTATAAAGCAATGAGCAGGAGACCATCTTCAAGCTGAGGAAGGAGGGCTACTTATTGCTGCCATATTGCTGCCCTAGTTGCTGGAGGAAAGAAGTGGCAAATTTTCCTAGAATGGAACAGTAACTTATTAATTTTTGGTTTTAATAACATGAATGTGATAGTTAAGAAAAGGGTCTAGCCACGTTCTAAATATCTGTAGCATAGTAAGAGATCCTGTCAATCACTGAATAGTTTTGGCGAATATAAAAGGATAAAAGTATGTTCGATGAAACTACTCAACAGTGGAGTTTGCCTCTTTCTCCAAAGTTGTGCAACTTTAGAATTGGTATGCATAAGTCTTGGGGTTGTGGGGTGGCCCTGCCACATGGGGGGAAGGGTGCAGAAGCTCTAGCCCCTCTTTATTATTAAGCCTCTTTGGAATGCTGCAAAAAGTCTCCAAATGACAACTTTCTGTCCATTTCCTGCAACCTAAAACAACTGCTGGAAACAGCCTCATACAGATTCATGTCAACTTGTTAAAGGCAGTTTCAGTAATAGTAAAATATTCAAAAAATGTTTGCATAAACTGGCAAATAAATTGGAAGTGAAAGTAAAATAATTAAAAAATGTCTGTGTAAACTGCCTTTACTGAACATTAGAGGAAACATTTCATGCAGGGGATAGAGCTTCTGCACCCCCCCCCCCCATGTGGCAGGGCCACCCCACAACCCCAAGACTTCTGCATACCAATTCTAAAGTTGCACAACTTTGGAGAAAGAGGCAAACTCCACTGCTGAGTAGTTTCATCGAACATACTTTTATCCTTTTACAGTCGCCAAAACTATTCAGTGATTGACAGGATCTCTTACTATGCTACAGATACTAAGAATGTGGCTAGACCCTTTTCTTAACTATCAGATTCATGTTACTAAAACCAAAATTAATAAGTTACTGTTCCATTCTAGGAAAATATGCCACTTCTTAAATCCAGCAACTAGGGCAGCAATATGGCAGCAATAAGTAGCCCTCCTTCCTCAGCTTGAAGATGGTCTCCTGCTCATTGCTTTTGCTTTATAAAATAACTGCATTTCTCTACAAAACACTTAAAACCATATATTGTAGTTCATTAACCTATGCCCTAAAAGGGAACACCATGGGTTTACTATTAGAAAGCTTCCATTTCTTTGCTCAGAAAATTCTAGAAAGAGCTCTGGATCCTTATAATCTAAGGTCCCTTTTTCAAACTACACCCCATTGTAAACTCCACTATACAATCTGAAATGCAAAGGGCACACTTTTTCTATACTGACCCCAAAGGTTTGGGAAACCGTACCCAAAGGTATTAAATCATTACAGTCAATCGTTAATTTCCATAAACAGCCAAAACACTTCCTGTTCAACAAAGCCAAATGAAATTGTTTTAGAACCATCACTGTCACTTAATATCTTCCACCATACAGTTCAACAAGACATCCTGCACTTTTACTGCTGCCAATTATTTGAGGCCCAGTATCCCTCATTACTATACACATTAGAATATCAAAACCAATGCAGCAGCCACACATCTTAGTGCACTGCAGATGCAATGCAATTTCTCCTTCCACTACTTTCTTCTGTCATGCTTGGGCTACTGCAGACAACACATATATTTGGAATTGATGCATGATTTATTATGTGATACTATGACATACATTTTGATAGATTTATCTAGTGTGCACACTGTTATCAGTAAGATAGATAAGGTTTTAACAGGTTATTTAGCGGCAAATATAATCACACTGGATTTGTTTAATTACTTTAAAATTGTACATCCGACAGTACCCATCTTGAATGGGCTTCCGAACATACACAAGTCAGTAGACAGAGCCCCAATGAGACCTATTGTCTCAGGAGGGGGATGGTCCACTGAGACTATGTCTATCTTCGTTGAAAAAGAGCTAAGGATATTGGTGGATAAATCTGATGTTATTTTAAAGGACACCAAGCAATTTATAACTGATATGTCAGTATTTTGAGAGTCTTGTATTGAAATGAATGATATATGTTTTTTAGCCCTGGATGTGCAATCACTTTTTACCAGTATACCCAATAAACAAGGTTTGAAAATGTTAAGTGAAATTATCAAAACTGACAGTACTTTTAGTGAGGCTAAGAATAAGTTAGTTTGTAGTCTACTTAGCATCATATTAGAACACAACTTATTTTATTTTGATGGGCAATATTATTGGCAACGGCAGGGCGTAGCGATGGGCACCCCTGCGCAAATAGTTATGCCAATTTAGTTATGAGTAATTGGGAAAGAAAGTTTTATTATGTGAACACACTTATTATAAGAAACACTCAGTCTTCTTTAAGAGGTTTGTAGATGACTTACTTATTTTGTGGAAAGGTCCTTGTGAATTAATACCTAAATTTGTGGATTATCTGCATACTACCATGAACTTTCTTAGATTTACTTATCGATATTCGCATACAGCTATGGATTTTCTAGATGTTAGATTATAAAGAACTTTGGATTGCTCCATAGCAACTCAAATGTACAAGAAGGAATGTAGGGTCAATGCCACTCTGCATAGAGATAGCATGCATCCTACCAGAATATTCAAGAATGTGTTAAAAGGACAGGGTATGTGCATATCAAGATTAGATAGTGTTCAGGAAGCATTTGAGAGGGATTTATCTAAATTAACCCATTAATTTAGAGATAGAGGATATAAACATAAAGAAGTGAACCAAATGGTAACAGAAATTACTCAGCTTAGACATACTACAGCACAACCATTTTTTATATGGCATCATCATCACAGCTCGGACTAGAGTTAAGAAGAATAAAAAACAAGATCAGGTTAACTTTTCAATGAATTATACTAGTGATCATGGACTATTTTGTGACATCATTAAGAGAAATTGGCTTGTCCTATTAACAGAAGAAAAGATTAATAAAGTTGTAGGACTACGACCAAGATTTATGTTTAAAAATAAACGTAACCTCAAACGTTTATTATGTTATGATGCACCAGATACATACACACAAGCTGAAATTGGCTCTACTTTAATGTGTGGGAACTGTAATTTTTGTACATATATAGATACACAACCCACTTTTATACACCCTGCACTCACTTTGAATACTCTACTCACTTTAAAACTAATTGTAATAGTACTTTTGTGGTCTATTTGGCAGTTTGTCAATCATGCAATAGTTTCTATGTAGGGAAGACCAAGAGGCAGTTCAGAGACAGGATACGTGAATATCTACTAGCCATCAGGAAGCTTGATTCTAGGAATGCTTTGGCCACACATGTAATGAATACAGATAATACACATATTTTCAAATTTAAAGTATTAGAGCAGATAGCAACTAACATGAGATTAGGTGACTCCAATAACATCCTTGAACAAAGAGAAACTAATTGGATGATAAGGTTACATGTTGATGCACATCCATGGCTGAATGGCCCAGTCCCCTTTAAAACCTTTTTTGAATGGGAGAGGCTATTCAAGTGATTTTAATTGATGCTATCATGTGATAGGTGTTTTAAGATTGAGGCATATATTTAATGACATTGTTTTATTGTGGTTGTATGGTCTGAAGAAGTGCTCAGAAGAGCATGAAAGCATTAACCATCTATTAAAGTTTTTTGGACTTATATCATATCTGCCTTGGTGGTTGTGTGGATTTCTTGAGCTGTTTTATGTCATGTACTTGCCTGAAATCAGATGCTTTCCTCTGTAAATTAATAGCATAACTTTCCAACCTGAACTATTCCAGGGTGACCTAACTTGAATTTTGTTTCACCTTGCAAACACCAAGCCCCTTTGTTCTGTTATCATGAAGCAAAGGATCCTTGGATGACATTTCTAGTATGTCCACAAAGTCTATATCTGCCACCGTGGGTGTCTCCCCAACTCTGCAGCACTTTAAATGGCTGAGGTACTATTATATTATACTTACTCTTCTTAGGAGCTTCTTTAGTAGTAACACTAATGGCATCATGGCAAAATATAAAATACATGGTAAAACATTGCCTTGTGTATACTGAGATTCTGCTATGAAAGTGCATTTTAAGCTCAGCGAGACTACCTATGTGAAACAATTAACTGGAAAATGAAAGGGATGCATGTAGAAAAAGATAACCATGACTGATGAAAGCTTTAGAAGATGGAACCTGAAGAAACGGTAACTGCACTAGGAAGTGTGAAATTGTAAAGGAGCTTCTGGAAATGGACAGTTGCCAAGGCAGGACAGAAACACCATGATACCTAAGGGTGGCTCTGTTGTTCCTTTATTTGTTATGTAGTATAGTTATGCTGATGTTAGTCAACCATTACTAAGGATTATTGGATCTATAAAGCACAAGTAAACCTTTGACAATATGCCAAATTTTATCTGTACTTCACTGTACTATATATAATCCATTCAGGTTTGGTTACTGAAATTAAATATGGTAGATATTAAAAATTAACATGCTCTATGAGTTACTTATTTATTTATTTATTTATTTATTTATTTATTTGACATTTGTTTACCGGGGTGGTCTGACTGGGTCTACAGAACCCATTTTCAGCAGAGTCCCTGGGAGCGTTTTCCACATACAGTACAATAAAGAATACAGTAAAATCCAATGCAGTACAAAAATCCAATACAGTACAAACCACATTAGAAATACTATACAAAATAAGTTGAAATAACAAACTATGTCACACAATGCTCCAATATACATACTTCATATCTATACAATTCTATAGAGTTAAAAACATTATAGACAATAATAGTCACTCTCACTATACATGATGTAGATAATGTCCAAAAAATAGTACAGGTAGTGCAATGTGTCACTGACACTGGCTGCTATAGTACATGACCAAAAAAAAAATAAATAAATAGAATGCTAGTTTCAGTTAAGAAAATAGTAACCAGAATGTTAGAGATACAGAAAGATAGCAAGAGAGTTAAAAAGAATAGAAGCTATACAGCCTGAGTAGTGGCTTAAGGATGTGGTATAGGAACAGAGGAGGAGTTAGAAAAGCCTTAGGATCCTGCAGTCGGTGAGGGACTGAAATGTGACAGAAGAAGACGATGAGGCTAGTGTGGAAGAATAGGAAGTGCTGAGCATCAGGCAGGCTTTATGCAGGAGCAGAGCCATGTCTTTCTGAGATGAGTTTTTAAAGAGGCTTTCAACTGGGTTATGCCAGGCATAGACCTGTTAGCTAGAGGTAGTGAATTCCAAAGTACAGAGACAGAGTATGAATACAGAGAGTGACCTGGTTTTCTTGTGGGTTTTAAGATAGCTAAGAGATGTTTGTTTTCTGATCGTAGGGATCAATTTGGTGTGTAAGGTGTGACCAGATTGGCTAGTGCAGGGCAGGCAGTAGGCTTGAAAATAAGGTTGTGCAATGTGGATAGCTGAATAAAGGCAAGCTGGTTGGGGAGTTCAAGCCATTTTAGTTCTAGGAGTGGTTTACAGTGGTGTGTGTGATATTTGGAGTTTGTGGCAAACATAGCAACTTTGTTGTAGCGTTGTTCCATCTTGCTTATAGTAGAAGTTTGTAAGTTAGTTAGGACAGGGGCACCATAAAGAAGGGAGGGAAGTAAAACTGTTTTTGCAAGGGTAGTTTTGGTTGTTGCAGTAAAGCGATGCTTGTTTCTATATGAGTCCCAGTTTTTGATGAGTTTTCCTTATATTTTGCTGTATATACGAGTTGAATGAAAGTTTATTGTCAATTATAAGTCCTAGAAGTTTGGTTTCCTGCACTATTTCTATGACAGTGTTGTCTTGGTTTCCTGCACTATTTCTATGACAGTGTTGTCAGATGCAAGGATATTAAAATGATCAGTGACAGGAGAGGTGTTCTTGGGAATGAAAGAGTACTAGTTTTGTCTTCTTTGGATTAAGAAAGAGTTGGGAATTTCTTAACCAGGATTCTACTGCAGTAAAGGACTATTGAGTTTTTGAAAGTAGTTCTGGTAGTGATTGAGCAATACAGATTATGGTGGAATCATCAGCGTACTGAATTAGGTCCCAGGGTGAGAGGCAGTGTGAAGGTTGTTTGTGAAAATGTTGAAGAGTAGGGGTCCTAGGATGGAGCCTTGAGGCACTCCAATAGGCTTGTGGAGAAAGGGTGAGAGTTCACTGGACCATTTCACTGCTTGTTTATGATCCTTGAGGTAGCTCTGAAACCATTTTACTGTGTTATGTGAGAAGCCTAAGTTAGACAGTATGTTTAATAGTAAGGAGTGAGGCACTGTGTTAAAGGCCTTGGCGAGATCAAGGAATACTGACTGCATCTCTGGCCTTGTTTACGGTGTCTGTAAAAGATAATAGGGCTGTATCTGTGCTGTGGCTCGATCGGAAGCCATGTTGGGTTTTGATTAAAATATGTTTTGCAATAGATATTGCATTACCTGCTGATGGATACCCCTCTTGAGAATTTTGGATATGGGTGACAAGATTGCAATAGGACAGAAATTGGATAGATCAATGGAGTTGCCTCCTTTGTAGATGGGGGTGATGTGAGATTGTCTCCATATGGTAGGTACCACCAATTCAAAAAAATACCTGTTTATAAGGATACTGATTGGGTAGGTGATTGAATTAGCAGCCAGTTTGAGGTAGTGTGGTGGAAGATTATCAGCTGAGGTAGAGCAGGGTTTTAGTTTGTGTAGCAGTTTTTTAATGGTGCCTGTAGGTATGGGCTGAAGTGAAAATGGAGTTTGTATGACATTTTGTTGAGTAGGGGGGTTATTAATGACAGTGTTAGAAGTAGTTGATGGTCTGGGGTTGGTGTCTGAATAGGTTGAAGGGTGGAGGTCCAGCATTAGGGGTGTTAGTAAGTAGGTCTGATATTGATTTTATGAAGTGCCTGTTAAAGTTTTCAGCTATTTGTGATGGAGGGGTATCAGGTGATATGGTGTGGTCTCTATTTGTTCCGGAGTTAATTAGAGAAGATATGGAGTGCCAAAATTTATTGGGGTTGATTTTATGTTGGAGTTGAAGCTTGGAATAATATGACTTCTTATCTCTATTGATTAGTTTTGTCAGTTTGTTACGTAGTGTTTTGAAATTAACATGATTTTGTTCATTTTTGTTCTGTTTCCAGGTTATCCAGGCTTGGTCCCTTTGCTTCATCAGGTGTTTACATTCCTTAGAGAGACATGGTGCTGAGTTATTTTTGATTCTTTTCATATGAATGGGTGCTCGTGTATTAAGTATGTGAAGGAAGGGGTTATTAAAGTATAGTACAGCAGCATTAAGGGGTAGTTGTTTAAGGGGTGTCCAGTCTATTTCATGTAGGAGATGCTTGAATTTATGCTGACAAAAATTAGCTGAGTTCCTAACTGATTTTACAGTGTGTACTCTTAGTTGTTGCGAGTTTGTTCTAAGGGAATAAGCTGGCAGATGATCGCTGAGGGAGCCAGACAGTGTACCGGAAGAGGGGTAATTGGCAGGGTGAGATACTAGGATCCACTCTAGGGTTGTTTGATGGGTGAGATCTTTGCTGTATCTTGTTGGAGCATTGATGAGCTAAGAAAAACATACAGATGTATACTATTTGTGGGGGAGTTTGCCAATCTATATTTATGTCTCCTAAGATTATTGTTTCGAGGCTTATTGTTTGGGATGTCCAGGATAAATATTTTCCAATACTGGTATATTGGTACCTGCTGGGATATATATTACCATTATGCAAATTATTTTTGATATGTTGAGGTTCAAAAAAGAGATTAGTACCTCAGCATTGGAAAAGGTAGGTATATTACAGGTGTAGGGTGCAATGTTGAGCGTAGAAGGATATAGAAGGGCTATCCCTTCCCCCTTTTTTTAGATCTATGTCTTCTGGATATTGCAAAGTTTGGAGGAATTATTTCTGTGTCTTTTACACCGGGGTGTAGCCATGTTTCTGTAAGGGATAGTATATCAGGTTTATTTTGATCAATCCAGGCATGCAATGGGGCTATTTTATTGCATATACTTCTAAGGTTCAGTGTATGTTTACATTTTTTGGGTTACTCTTTTGGTTAGGATTAGAGGGTGGGCCAGGGTTAGGATCTATGTCTCCACATTTGAGTAGGTAGGTAATGAGGATAGAGTACTATGGGAAGTGTTTTTTATTCCTAGGTGATGATACTGGTGTCAAGTGTGGTTTCATAGGAGGTAAGGATGCCAATTTGTGGCTTGAATAATAATAAAGCTGAGAGGAGATATATGAGAAGCTGTATTGTTTATTACGGTTATGGTTGGAAGAGGTTTTAGATGTGTATTGATGTGTGGCAGTAAGCAAGGATATAGCTGTAGCGAGGTTGAGAATTTAAGTAAAGAAGCTAAACAGGTTAGGAGGAGCATGTCAACCGTGACAGGGTTTAAAAATAGTAAAAGTGGTATTTATGTGTCAGAATGTAATATTAGGTATAAACAGAGATTATGTTATCTTGTGATATGTATTCAGCTGAAGGGAAGGTTGGAAATGTTTTGACTTCAGTGTGGGCTTTGACAATGTGGTTAGGTGTTTTGCCCTGTGGTTTGTGATAAGGAGGGGTGGGGGAGATGTGACTGGTCAGTAGTACAATTATACCACAATGTTAGTTAATGTGTATAACAGAAGAGAAGGTAGTAATCCTGGATTTAATGTAAAACAGTTTGAGGTGGTGATAGTATTGTGATGGTAAAATAGAGCAAGATGCAAAGAATTATAGTGGGAGAGATGAGAATTCAAGCTGATGGATGTAAGGGGAAGCAGTTAAGTTTGGTAAAGTAGGTAACGTGTGAATGAAATGTGGGTGTGGACAAGGTAGTTGTATATAACTGGATCAGAGGAATGAGGGGGGGTGGTTTGCTTGGGATATGAGTAGAGGTGCTGGAGGAGGGTGAGATATGGGAGAAAGGCAAGGGAGTGAAGTGAGCGAAGCAAATGGAGTGGGAAGAAACCCCACAGATGGTTTTACCGCCATAAACAATCAGTGGGGTAGAATGTTCCTGGATACAAAGACAAGGTGACTGAACTTTAAAAACTTGACCTGAGTCACAGCATCTAATTTTAGAGTTATGGGCTTTTCAATGTCTTTTCCAGGGATCTATTACACTGGTAAGAGTAAAATATGATGAAGTGTTAATATAGCTTCACCTTCAGCAGTAAAAGGCCTGTGAGTGTGGATAAGTGGGGTTAGGGATATCCTTCCAGCAGATTCAACACTACAAACAGAGCACACTAGCGCATGACTTAACAAATTAAATTATTAGTCTATGAATTTGTCTTACATAGATTTAACTCAGTGTATTTTTTTCTTGTGAACCTTTGCAACTTTCTAGTGAACTTCAGATGTGCAAGTTCTTTAGGTAGTGGGTTGTTTCACTGGGAGAGAGAGAGAGAAAGTTAATAAAGATATCTTGATGGTTGAACTAGATAGGTACAGTACTATTTGTCTATACTCATCCACATTAAGTAACATTTGGCAAACAAGAGTAGTGCACTAATTTCACAGTTGTGCATTTCACCTTTCTAGCCTTTAAACAGGACAATAAGAAAGCCTACTGGAGATATTTGTAGGTATGCAAGTTTGTGATTACTAAGTGCAAAAATGGTGGCTTCCACAGTATATTAGGAGAGAAAGAAAGATATGCATATTATGCATTCATGCAAAGATGTGAGAGTCATGTAAGACCATTCTTTCTTAGTAAATCAACATAGTTAAACAAAACCTGTCAGAAATTAGGATGCAAATAAAAAGTGTCTTTTATTTTTCCTAGGTGCTGGATGTTGTATTAGAAAAAAAAGTGCTAAAAGGATGTATTGGTAACCTTTCATTTATGAGTAAAAAGTCTGCTTAAATAAATGACTAATACTGATGCATTTTAATGTTTCTAAGGTATTGTGTTAAGGCTTTGGATATGTCATATTGAAGAAAAAATTCTGTATAACAGAAATTCCAAGTATTTGACAGTTTATGATGAGATCCAGTTTGAATGTCTTGCCTTGTTAGCACTGTAGCATTTATAGTGCATTCATTAGTATGTATATTAACAACCTACACATTTCTGTATGTAGTTTTTTTACTTTAAATAAGAAAATAGAGTATATTTTCTAGTGTTTATGGGAAAAGAGTGCAGAAAAAATACATGCATATACAATAAAAATAAGAACTGGTATAAACTGCAAGATTTTATGCAATACATACAGAGATATTACATAGATATTTTGCATTAATGCTTGTCTTTACTACAACAAAATATGCCTTGCAAACTAATGAAAAAAAAAACAGTTCATATATGAAAACACTAGGAAAATATCTACACACATATATGACATCTGCATTGCAATATATCACTGTGTAAAATGAAACTTTTTTCAGTGGCTGTTAAATTTTGAAAGGACACTATTTCAGTCGCACAAATGATCATGTATTTGTGTAATTAAAATATGTTTTGGCTAGGTTCTGCTGTGTGCTCATTTGTGCTGATCTGCTTTTTGGTGTGAGTAAGGTGTATATAATAGTAGATATAATTGCTGGTGCAGATTTTGCTCTGTGTGCTGTCAGTGACTGCATCACACAGGGGATATTACCCTTCTTTGAGTTGATGTGACCATTAATTTGGTAGATATATAAACATATATATATGTGTGTGTGTGTGTGTGTGCGCAAGGTGTGGGGGCTTGCCTCCCACATTGGGGGGTGCAGGGTGCATAACCCACTGCATAAAATACTTTGTGTGTTATTTAGTGCTGCGTAGGGGGTTTCCTGGTTTCACTGGAGTAAGCCATTTACACTGAGAGCAGCTCATTTGGAATCTAGGCCCTGGTGTGAGCCTGTTGATAGGCCTTACAGCAAAGTAAGTCATTTACAGTGTGAACAAGTCGTGGCAGGCTTATACCAGAGGAAGTCACTTACACTGAGCTAACTGACCCATAGTAAGTGTAATACATGTAATATAATTCAGGAGTAATACATAAGGAATAACAACTTGATAGTTATAGTGTTATAAAGGAAGTGCTCATTTGAGAGGCACACTATTTACATTGTTGGATATTCTGTGTTTAAGAAAACATAAACTATCTGAAGAGCAATTTAATTACTGGAATTTAAAGTGGAAAGCATGTAAAAAAGGATGAGAGAAGGCAGGGGAAGAAAAAAATAACATTATATTTTTTTTGGAGGGGGGGCTAAGAGTGTTTGGACTGACAGAGAGAAGCATGACATATGCGTGATTGTAATATGTTGGCCGAGATTTAAATGCAGAAGTACTAAGGAAAAATATAAGGAAATATTTTCCTGGAAACATTTGCTTTTGGCAATTAATATGAAACATTTAAGGTCTGTTTGAAAAAGAGGGTACGATTTTAAAGATTTCATGTGGGCATGAAGTAATTCATAATGTTTGGGGGGGTTATATTCACTGTACACATTTCTTATGAACAGAGTAAAAGCATAATTTAAGCAGTTTATAAAGATGAGAGCCCAAGAGCTGGTCAGGTCCCTGCTGAACAGTAAGCAATTAGACTTTTATTATCTTCAGGCAGTGAAGTCTGTGATGAGAAACAAGAGCCATGCACTGACTTAGTTTGTAAGAACTTATCTGTGGGGAGACTCATTTTAATTTTTGTATTCTTGCGAGGCAGCAGCAATGCTGGGGGAGGCTGTATGCAAGTTTTGCCAGTAGAACTCCCTTTCTATCTGGTGTTCTACATTTTCGGGTCAAAAAATGAGGAACTTTCCAGACCCAGAAGCTTACTTGTTTGTTTTAGTTCTCACCATTTCTATGTGATGTTGAAAGTTCAATGCTTGGTCCAGCCACATCCTCATTATTAAATGTATTTGAGGTCTCAGTGGTGTTGATACACTAAATAGGATCCCATATTTTAGACAAAGGCCTAACTTTTGCTGCATCCTAAACCAAACAAAATGGCTTTTTTTTCTAATTAGAAATAACATGTATTTGATAAAGTGAAGTGGCAAGATGGCCCATGCCCACTGTTCTGGGAAATTTTTTTTAATTGTTGCAGAGGAGGGTTCTAATAACTTTGTCATCAACATATGAGATTCTGGAGGGGTGGAAAGGTCTGAAGAGAGTCTTAACAAATCTACAGAAAAATCGTACAGAAAAGACTAACCGTTGGGAAAACTATATATTTTGTGCGGCTTTGTCAGGGACAGTGGATCTTACCATTTTTAAACTGAATTTTATTTAATTTTCAATACATAACACAAACCAAACAACAGAAACAACACCTATTTACATGATCCAGCACATCATTTATACTCACATCTTGCAGGATGAATATAAATTCGCTCGATTACTGCTTACATTAGCCAACTGATCAATAGCAGTTTCACATTTACAACAATCCAGAGTTTGCAAAGATAACCGTCCATTCCTTTGCAGCAGTTGAGCCTTTTAGCATAAACTTAAGGGACAGAAAAAAATCCTGTTTATATGCCTTACCAGATACTTTCTTAATTGGGTATGCAGAACACTCCGGGGGATTTTCCACTCTCACTCTATCAAGGTTTTAATCATGGTTGCTATTACCCACATGACACTATCTATGTTTTCCTTACACCAGTTTCATACGCCCTCTCACCATCTCCTCCCCAGTAATCAGTATTCCCATACTTCTGGTGGGTCAGTATTATTTAAACTTTTGATAAGCAACTTCAGCTCCTTCCTGCTGTGCTCGACTACAACTCTGAAATGTATGCCCCTGTCCCACATTATGACTTCCACATTTTCAGCAGACATCCTGGGCTATGTGTTTTTGCTCAAATAATTTCTGGGGTGTATTGTACCTGTTGTAAATTGTGTGCAACTGATGATCTTTATACTTTTAGTAACTACTAAGGCCATATGCTGCCCTTCCCACCATACCGCAATCATACCGCTCTAGCCTAAATCCTTCCTTCTTTTTCCAGTGGGCAAATAAAGCCTTAATTAGGTACTCTGCTCTGTTCTGCCATAGCTCTCTATATATTGTGCTAGCCCTTCCTTTCTTAACTGTGCTCCACTTCCCCATGGCAGAAATCTTGAGTGTACCTGTCCAAGCCCTCTTATCCCTGTTCTATACAGCTCTCACCTGTCCATATGAAAACCAGTCTGGCTCACTAGAATGGTGTTGTCTCCTAAATGCCTCAAAGGAACCTGTACCAGTCCTGTGTGTAAGACTTGGAATTTTGTACCAATGCTCCAGTCTTTAGTCGCTCTATCGCTTTAGTGTTTGAGTAAAAGGGTGAGAATGAATTCTGGGTGATGTCTCATAACTGTCATTAGTCCAAATCCCCAGTAACAATCCCCATATTTGATAGCCTCCTCTTGCAGCATAAGTAACTCTGCTTGCAACATCTTGCCATCAATCATATTTTACCAACTTTTTGTACCATAGGAGATGTACCATAGAAAATATCTAGAAGTTGGGCCTCACTCCCTTCTAGGCAGCTCAAGCCTCTAGCTTTCCAGGCTGTTATCCTCCTATCAGCAATACTAAAGGATTCATTCTCCAGTAATTGTTGAATATCCTTAATGTGGGATGTTTTGAGATAACTGGAAGATTTCAGAAGGCATATAAAATATGAGGAACAATCATTACATTAATAGCACAGATTTTTCCATGAACAGTGTTGAATCCCTTTACTTTTCGGAGGGAATCTCTTCTAACCTCTCATTCTAGAACACTAAGTTTACTATAACACATTATTTCCCAATAACTCTCCTCAACCAGTGCTGGACACCTAGTACTGGCCATTTGCTTAAAGGGAAGGTCCCCTGTGCTCATCCAGCTTCCCCCCCAGACTACTGAGCAATACTGTCTTATCTTCATTACAACACAGGCCATAGACTACTACAATTTCCCTAGAAATTTGCATTACTGCCCTTTTAACTACCCCCACATTCCTCTGTTAGCAGTAGCCAGTCATAAGCAAACATACAGAACCCTCCCTAGACTCTGTGAACCCAACTTAGACACTTCCAGGTAATGTCTCACCTGGTATGCCATGTCTTCCACCATCAGAACAAAGAGGGCTGGGGAAAGTGGACAACTTTGGCATGTGCCCCTTATAATGACACCTATGTCTGACAACCACCTATGAATACACACTCTGAAGGACAGGATCTGATATAATTGTGCCAACCATCCAACATGCCTATCTCCCAGTCTCCTCCTCTTCAACACTTAAAATAGAAAATCCCATTGCGTTGAGTCAAAGGCCTTTCTAATATCAAAAATATAGCACTTGCAGTACTCTTAGTATGTGACTATCTCTGGAGGAAGAAAGCTAATAACCACCAGTCTTTGACCCATCATTTGTGGGAGGAATCTTTCTAATCTATTGGCAAACAGCCTTGCATGGATTTTTAAAGCCACATGATTAATGATATTGGCCTAGAAATTTCTACTCTTCGATCTTTTGCATCACATTTCAGGATGGGCCCATGCCTCCATTTCCCCAGGCAGTTGTTCCTACCTTGACCTAGAAGTTCTTGTTAGTCAGAAAATGCAGCAATCAACCTGATATTTAGTCACTACTGCCCATGGCTGTGAGGAAGTGAAAAGTATGATGTTGTTCACAAAATCAAATTCCTTGGTGAAGTCCACAGATACAACACTAGTCAAATTTCCTTTATTCAGGTAAATAAGATGTTATCATAAATAAGTCAGATGGAAACCATTGCGTTTTAACCATTCCAAGAAATTGTTTAGAAAGCAGATGGTGCTGCTGGGTATAACTACCCAAATGACAAATGACAATGAACAACTTTCTCTGTCATTCCTTCAGGTTGAGAAAACTGAGTTTGGATGGAAGTCTGAAGTGCCAGAGGGTTTCTGAATTTTTGGAAGGGGTTTTTCTACTACAAAGTTGCAAATGAATGGTACAATGTTTTGTGTAAGGGATACACTGAAAATGTGGCACTGGTAGTCTGTAAGGTAGACTTTCTAAAAGGAGAGGAACAGTGGTTATAACCAGGCATTTCCAAAATGGGTGTCATATTGGATTTTGTCTTTTTTTTTCATTATGTAATACAACTAAAATGGAGACTGTATGATTAGACAGAAAAGTAAGAAGGAGTTACCAGATGGGCTAGACTGAGAAAAATGAATACCAAAAATTGTTTTAAGAAGTCATGTCAGGAGAATAAATTATTGTTTCTTTTAGTAAGAGATGGAAGAATGAATTTATTTATTTTTATTTATTTTACATTTGTTAACTGGGATAGTCCGACTGGATACATGTCCATTTTCAGTGGAGGCCCTGGGAGAAAAGCTCTACATGTGCAAATAAGTGACACTTTAAAGTTGTGGTTACATAGAAATCTAAGCATTAACAAATCACTGACAGTTTATAGTCAAGGTTAGATTTAAATCAAGCAACATTGTAGGTTTTTGGTATAAATATAGAGAGAGAACATTTTACATAATTTGAAGTGTGTAAAAAAGAAACGTGTTCACAGATTGAATGTAAGGATGATAGTTAAGAAAAAAAGAGAAAAGGTGGTTAGTTGAGAAGGGAAGTTGTTCTAAAAAGTTATGTAGAGGGGTTGAAGAGCATAGCCTCAGAATGGGTAGTATAACAAGTTATCCTCCTGATAATATAATTCTAATGGTTGTTCAGAAGTGTATGTTGTGTGGGTGGAGAAAGGTTATTGTTGGGTATTTCTCCTACGTGAGTTGTGTTTTTCTTACCTTTTTCTTGAATGAATTACCTTTGACATTGTTTCGTTATTTGCAGAATTGTTTTAGGAGATGGCATGTTTGTTGGGATCTGATGGCCATGACCTTGTGTTACCTTGCTGACTTTTTATTTAGGTTGCAGAGTTTTCTAAATATTTCTCTCAGAGGATACTTGACTCTAAGTTTAAACAAATCTTTCTTTCCAGGAGTTATGCAGTTACTAACAAGTGGTTTTAGGCACATAGTTATAATTGGAAAGCATGTGTTTTAAAGCTGTAGTAAAATGGTCATTAGGTTTTTTGCATCTGACTCTGGACCTTGACAGTTAAGCAGTGGAGACTTGTCAAATGAGTTTAATTAGCAAGTCCGGTGGGTCAGAGAGCTAGACCCCTGATAACTGCCTATGTGACTTGTGTTTGATTAATGGCTTTAGCATCTGATGGAGCTAAAAGGTAAGATGGGTATGGCTATCATGAGGTAGAGGGGTCATGCTAGCATGTTTGAAATGCTTTTCAATCCTGGTAGAATTAAGGGCACAGAAAGATTGCAAACCTGGACATGCAGGGTGGCTGAGGATGGATGAAAGCATTAAGGACCCAGAGTGGGTACGTCTTCAGGGAACATGCTTCATACTCTACCCACCAACAGATGTAACATCAGCATGTTGGGATAGGGATAGGGAAAAATACACCACTAGGAGACTCAGTATGATGGGTCATCACTTGCCCCTATCTCACTTGGAAGTGTGCAGTTGAAAGAACTCAGACAATATGCATGTGGGAATCAGAGACCCTCCCTACATACAGTAGTCTCCCAAGAGTGAGACCCCATCCACAGCATGTATTAAACTGAAGCACTGTCATACTGTGGGAGCTTACAAGAATGGAAACATTGGGGAGCTGACATGGAGCAGGTTGAAGTCAGTGCCAACAGCAGAGCAAAATAAATATGGAATTAAATGCCTTTTTTAGGTAAATAAATATGGGATTAAGTGCCTTTTTTAGATTGTTGATATTCTGCTATTTTGGGCAGGGTTTTTTTTGTAAAGTTGTTTCTTGTGGGAATGAATTAGAAGGTAATGGGGCAATTGTTGATTAGGCTGGAGAAAATTATTTTTAATGAGAAGAGAGGTAGGGAACATTACCTACAAGTAGCTCCAGTATGGTGTGCTTTCCTGATTTAAATTTCAAGTAGATGTAGCCTTTTACTAGTTACAGCAGGCCAAGATCTGCTAGAGTAAAGTAAGGCTATTTTTATGAGGTCCAACATAATTTATATACAAGTTAACAATAATTATTAGGGGTTTTGAGTGTAGAGTAACATTAATTATTTGTTTAAGAGTGTTGAATATGCTTATTTTACAGGGAGTGGAGATACACTACTGTTATGTACATTTTTTTACATAAGGGAGTGGGTAGAACTAGCAACATAGTTCTTCCCCCATTTCTTTCTTCTGGTCTAGGGCTACGCATGTAAGAAGTGGAGTGAATCTAGAAAGTTATCTTTCAGCCAGGATTTAGCATTTGCCACAGTGTCAAAGTTGCAAACATCTAGAAAGGGTCTTAATTGTTCTAACTTGTTTGTAATATTGCCAGTATTTAAAAGGCAGATTTTAAGACAAGAGGGAAACTTTTTATGTTTGTGAGATATGGGGTGGAGGGACCAGGGTTGGGTTCTATGTCACTGGCTAGGAAAAGTAAAAGTAGAACTGGGTACAGGTGTTGAAGGAATGTGGATATTTGTAACAAAGTATTGTGTTTTCAAGTAGGGGTGGGGAACCCAGATAAGCAGGGTACTGGCAGAAAATTCGATGTGGCTGAATGTTTTGTTTTAAGTGGGAGAAATATTCATAGAGGGGAATAAAAAGTAGGATTATGAATTTTGGTGGACAAATGTATACAATGAAGCCATGACTTGATCCCAGGAGATCGGGGTTCTTTTAGCGACTCTGATTCCTGAAGAGTCAGCTGGGAGAATGAGAGAAGAGTGGCATATTGTTGGATTGCCTACCCTGGTAGAGGGGAGGGTTTTGTTATCGATGTTGCTACTCATTTGGTGAAGAAGACCAGTTTCAGCATTCAGCACAATACTGCAGATGTCCGCAGGACTCTGCTGTCGCTTTATTGCATGTCCTTGCTTTGTGTATTTGTGTGTGTGTGTGTGTGTGTGTGTGTGTGTGTGTGTGTGTGTGTGTGTGTGTGTGTGTGTAGTTGGGGGGGGGGGGGTCTGTGAGTACAACACCCCAGAAGATTTTTTTAAAACTATGCTGCTCCTATCTTGCTTCAACTAACAGAGCTGGTCCGGAGTAAAAGCTGACTTCAAGGCCACATGGACCAAGGAAAGAATCAGACAAGCACTATTAGCAGCTGATGGTCAGCTGTGGAGGGGGAGCAAAAAAAAAAAAAGAAAGAGGAAGAAGAAATGATGCACTTGTTACCGTGTGAGTACAGTTTTCAAAAAAGGGTTTTACAAAAATAGATGGGAAAGGGGTCATTCATGATGGAGGATTAATAGGGGCCTAGTTCTGTTTAGTGAGGTGGCTAAATAAGAAAACAATGGATAGCTCTGTTAAGTAATACAATTTAGATAGTTGCATACATAGTACAGCATTTTTTTTAATTATAAAGACTCCTGGAAGCAAATTATTACAAAGAAAGATGTAAAACTAATATCATATAGGAAAGTAAAATTTGCTTTTCAGTGATGATTTGTAACAGCTGCTGGGTAAGGAAATGTCAACAGAAAGCAATGCAAATGTATTATATTATAAAATATGGTTTAGCTGTTACTTTTCCTTATGTATATGAAGTGTGTACACAGTAAAATAATTTTCATCTAGTTATCCTGACATTTGTATATTTTTTAGCATATACAGTTCCATATCCTGTTTAGAATTGTAGATATTTTCATGAGGTATATTGCAATGTCCAAGTAAATAAGTCAGCATGTTGTCCAGTGTCACTGTACACTGTACACTGTACTTTGCTTATCTGGCATATCAGATTAAACTACACAAATATGCAAATTGTTTATGTCATAAGTCTTGAACTAATGTCTCTGTGAGTTTGTACACCATCTTCTTCTTTAACATGTGAATCATGTTCCCTACAAATATGAAAATCATTGACTTCATACACATGCAAATCATGGTCTCTAAGAGTCTGTGAATCATTTTGACTGACTGTATGGAGAACTCTAATGTTCTGCACTTGTGCATGCATATTGTAAATTTGCTTAATTATGTCCAGTTACCAACAGGCTGCTCTGCTCAAGATATATAGCTTGAAAAAGTGAATTACACTTTGTATTTATTCACACATTACTTGACTGCGGTGGTGGTGCTGCTGTAGCGTTGTCACCTCACAGTAAGACGTTGTCCTGTTTGATTCTCAGCTAGAGCATCTTCTGTGTGGAGACATGGATGAATGGGCATACCTTTGTTGAAGGTTGTAGATCAGGGCCGGGAACTTGACACGTAAAAATCTACTGCCAATCATTAGCGGACCGGAGTTCTGCTGTGGCGACCCCTAACCGGGAAAAGCTAAAAGACACAACAACATTTATTCACATATCACAGTAATTTATCACCCAGTGGTTTCAGCTTGTGATCAGAATAAGTGAGTAATAAAGGTTCACATTCTGATAATGATTCTTCCAAGACCATTTCTATAAATGTATCAAGCTTAACTAGGAAACATTGCACATTTATGTATAACTTCTCAGTCCAGTGATATTTTACAGTAACAACACTATTGAGTTTCTGCTCCCAATGAGGAAATGGTATAGACTACACATACATCTGCTACATTCACAAACAAATCTAGTGTAGTAGGAGAATTGTTTGCATCAGGCAAAGAATTATTTCAGTTGCCAACTGAACATCAACAGTTATATTTGCATCAGTTACCTGCAAAATGTTTTCTGTCCATTTTTTTCTTTTCTCTGGATTTGCAAACCTAAGAGAAATGGTTATGCGATCCACATTTCCTATATCCTCTGTTGACTGATGCTGAATATAGCATCTTATCAGCTGATAACCACAGCTTGAACAAAACAGCAGTATTTCAGATGAATGTTATTTCATTTTTTGCTGCATCATTATGCTTTAGTATAACAATGTCTCTCTTTGCTGCTACATAGTTTGACGCATTTTTCACATTGTTCTTTGTCTTGGCAGAGTTATTCTGTCCTCTGTCAGCATATGTTCTTCTTATTTTAATTGTAAATGCATCCAGGTCTTCAGCTAGCTCTTTTATTCATATGTTAGCAGGTCTGCTTTTCAGTTCACATTTACAACTTTATCCAAGAATAAATCAGTCTCTGGCAGAATATTTCTTCTCACATTTCTAGAAACCTCTGAATAATCCATGGCCTAAGGAGAAGCAGAGAAAAGGGTTGTGTAGTACTCCTGAAACACTCACTATTCCTCATTAAAGTTTCATAGTTTTATAGATTAGTACTAGGCTAACTGCCCTTGAGGGCCATTGTAAGCCTAGCCAGTTACCCCATGTGAGAATCAAACCCTGCACCTTGTGTCTGTAAGGTAAACATCTTAACCATTATGCCAACCTCCCACTTGGGTTTGTTGTTCATAGCAAAATATTTCAGACTTGATGGCCAAATATGTATACCTGGGGAACAGTCTGGTGTGTCTACATTCTTTTACTAATATGTCAGCTTTTGCAAGGCAAGACACACCCAGGTGATACCCTGCAAGTACAGTAGCCTTATGGGTACTTCTTAAAACTATTAGTAATGGTTCATAGGTTCATAGGTGTGTACTAGGCTAATGGCCCTGGAGCCTTTACAAGCCTAACCCATAGGATTACCCTGGCATTGTGCCACCCAACCTTAGTTCCCAGTGTCTCTGTTGAGTAGAGCTACTGGAGGATCCCTGAGGTTAATTTTCTATTACCCATCCACTCATCAATATTTCTCTTGAAGATGGCCAGTGAGGTGTTCTGTTTCACATGTATGGGAAGTGTATTCCACACCATGGGCAGTCTCTGGGTTATGAACCTGTCCCTCCAGCTTGTTCTGTTGATTGTGATAATGAGGTTGAAATCTCTGGAGCATGTGGTGTGGAGGGATTGGGATTTCTTTAGATGCAGCATTTCTAACAGAGCTGGGTCAGACATGGCTTTGTAAGTCAAGCAGAGATCGCCTCTAAGTAAGTGATGAGACAGAAAATAGTTGGAGTTTTTTTGAGTCTGTCCATATAGGCCAAGTGTTTAAGGCCTAGGATCCTCTTTGTGAGGTCCTTTTGCAGCCTCTCCAGTTGTTGCAGGTGTCTAATGAGGTACATGCCAAATAAGGCATTGTACTTGATGATTGGCCTAATGAAGGAAGAGTAGAGGGAGACAATGACCTCTTTCTTCCTGGATGCAAAACTCTTAGTAATGAGATATGCCACATAGAAGGACTTTCTGACCACAGTGGCAATGTGGTGGTCAAAAGAGAGGTTCCTGTCAACCTATGTTCCCAGATCTCTTATAAAGCCTTCTGTGTTCAGTGGACTACCATCGATGTGGTAATTCATGGGAACTGGGTTTTTCCCCAAAGGGGATGATGACACATTTTTTGGTATTGAGCTTAAGGCCATGGTTCTGACACCAGTCATTGGTCTCAGTGAGGCCTTTCTGTAGGATGTCAACATCACTCGGGGAGTTAATATTAGCTCCCAACTTGCAATCGTCTGCAAATTTTGTCAGCCAGAGTCCCTTCGTGTTGGCCTGGACTTCAGAGAAGTAGATACCAAACAGGAGAGGACCCAGGACCGAACCCTGTGGGACTCCACTCATGACTGGTCAGCAGTCTGACTTGGAGTCAGCTACTTTCACACTGTGGGTTCTATCTGTGAGACAGTTTGCAAGCCACCTTGTGATATAGGGGTTTATGCCTTCCTTAGTGAGTTTTTCTATGATTTCTGAGTGGGGAATGGTATCAAAGGCTTTGGCCAGATCAAGATAGGCTGTATGAAACACCTTGCCATCATCCACAGCTCTGGTGACTGACTCAAAGAAGTCAACCAGGTTGAGCAGGCATGATCTATCCTTCACAAAACCAAACTGTGTGGGATTCAGAGTTTGGAGATTCCCTATATCCTTGTTTATTAGGTCCATGGTGATGCATTCCATAGCTTTGCATATCAGACTCATCAGGCTAATGGGGCGATAGTTCCCAGGGTCTGTAGTCACTCCTCCTTTGTGAAGTGGGATGACTGTAGCAGTGCACCATTCGGTAGGGACAAAGCCTAAGGTGAGGCTGTGATTGAACAGGGCACACAGGTCCAGTGGTAGTTCACTCTTTAGTTCATGTAGAACACAGCCAGGGATATTGTCAGGTCCCATAGAAGCTGTATTCTTGGACTTGGACAGTGCTGTTTTAACCTGTGCATCAGTAATACTGTGTGCCTGGTAATCTACTGGTTATGTGATTGGTCCTTTGGTGGGGGAGAGAGGGGTTAAGCTGGCACTAAATCTGTTGGCCAATATATTGGCAATATCTGTTGGCTCGGTATAGGAGGTACCATTGTGCAATAGCTCAGAGCAAATCTGGGTATTGCCATGGAGATTCTTTACATAACTATAGAAGGCCTTGTGGTTGTCTTTACTATCTGCTGCAATTCTGTTTTCATAAATAGCTTTTGGAGGATTTGATGAGGGATCTCAACTTTTTGTTGAGGTTGATAAGGGAGTCTTTCCCGTCTTGGGACTTCACCTTATTCCACATCAGTTTCCTCCTTCTGTTGTAGAGTTTGTTTATGGCAGGGGACCACCAGATTAGCTTCCTTTTTTTGGAGGAGAGCGTCTTGGTTCTATTGGGTATGGCGATAATTTCTTTTTATTAGATTTTGTTTCCTCAAGACAGACAGCAAATGTGGTTGTACTGATCTCTATATATGAGTGTGAAATGCTTTAGTTAAACTTTGTTGTGTGCATGCAAATATGTGTGTATGGAGGGATTTATCTCTATCAATGATTACTTGAATGTGTGTATAATATGTAAATGTATGTGGATGTGTCTGTAGTGCAAGTATTTATATGAACAAGTAAGTACTAGTTTTTCAAAGTTCATTTGGCAACTGTCACTCATAGATTCATAAAAATCCAAGTCCCTGATTCTTATGACCATCCATGCCCTGGCAGTACCCTCCCTCAGGCTGTACTTCCCTTCTGAAGGAGGGTCATTATCAATCACAGACAATTGATGTCACTATATAATGACATATATGTGAGTTTCAGACTTCATATTCTTCCGAAAATACAAGCTAGCACAAATCCTGTTATTCTAGCAAGTTAAAAAGAGCAATATTTAAAATCTCTCTATTTTGGGTCATTGTATCCCCATTATTTCAGGCCTTGTCCAGATTTCTTGCACTAAGAAGGTGAATACCTTTCAGCTGTCCAGATTTTTGCAGATTGTCTTGATTTGTGCCTCAGATTTTTGGCATATTTCTGAAAATGTGTGGTTTTCTAGCAAATCACTGAGAATTGAAATAACTAAATAATATCATACAGTTGAGTTTCAGACTTCATTTCCTTCAGAAAAATGCATACTATTATTCTAGCAAATGTCTAAGTCAATAAGAGCAATATTTAAAAACTGTCCCTATTCTTGGGCCTTTGCCCCCCCCCCCCCATTATTTTAGGCTCTGTCCAGATTCCTTATGCTAAGAGGTTAAGAGTTATGGAGGTATGGTATCTAATGCCCTAGTTGGTGGGAGACAGGTTAGTCAAATAACTTGATCAGGTCTGACCCTGTAACGTGGTTACAGGAGACAAGGGCCTGAATCCTGTACACCAGCTACTAGACTGCTGATGGAATTGTGAGTTTAAGTTTCAGTACATTTTCAGGGAATTATGAGTTTCAGTTCACTTTCAAGGAATTGTGAATTTCAAAGGAAGAGAAGTTTACTGTTGCTCAAGCTAAGCCTGTTTTTCATGTACAACTAATGTTTTCTTTATCAAATGGCAGTCACTGTGTTGTAGAATTTGAAAGCAGTGTTAGTAGCGTAATTGCTTTTAGTACAGAAGGCCGTGGATTCTACTCCCACATCATGTAGATGGAGTGCTGATATTGCAGGGCCCTTTTGATTGCTGAATATATGGTGCATTTTAAGGGGTATAGGAGTTCTACACTCCTGAGTGTATCCTCCTAGATGCGTAGTAACTACGAATTTGTTGTTGGTTTGTCAGCTATTCCCTATTGCAATATTACCAGCTTACCAATTTTTTTGAATGTAACATAGACAATTAGTGGATTGCGATGACAGACATTTGAGTGGCCTTTTATGGTTGAAATTTTATGAAAGAAGTAGTTTTGTCATTATTGGTTCACACATTTTGTTTCATTGCTTACTGGAAGAATGTTCAAAACTACAAATTTAAAACACATTCTACAAGTGGTGCTGTATTATACAAGGAATATAATTTAATACAATCAGGAAAGTGAATTAATGAACACATACATGTATGCATGGCCCTAAAAATGTGTGCAAGAAGCCTATGGTTTGAAAACAGCCCAAAGGTAAACTTAATCCTCCATTGGCCAGATGCATTTTCATTGAATGTGGGTATTAATGCCGTTTCAATAAATGTGAGCTTCAAACAAATGGCTATCAGTGTTTGTGCTATTTTATTTCAATATCTGTAATTGTAGAAGTAAATAAGAAAACATTATGCACACTGACAGATTTGAACAGTGTTTATAGTAACTCAATTGAAATAGCCAAGTAATGGAACATTGGAATGGCTGGGGAGGGGCTGCTGAGGGAGTTTGGGGGGTTGCTGCAGGAGGGGCTGCTCTGGGGGGCTCTGATCTATTACCCTGCCTAGGGCCCCATTTAACCATGATCCAACTCTGGTATTTTGTACTGTTATTTACTAAAAACTGTAGGAAGTTGGAATGAAACAACAAAGTGTCAGTTGTAAAAAAGTAATAAGCACTTTTGTTGCGTGTTTGGGAATAAATGAATGGAAACACTTATTATTTTTTTTACAACTGACACTTCGTTGTTTCATTCCCACTTCAGATAGTTTATGGTTTGCACTGTTATTTACTGTTAATTAATAGTGATCATATTGTTGAACATGCCAGTGCAGGTCTGTGGAATGTGGACTTCAACTGAAGTGGCAGCAGCCCACCTAGGTATATCATGGGCAGTCATTTATGAAGTAATAACAATAAAAATAATAATGACAATGACAATGATGATGGTGATGATAAAATAAGACTTAATGCAGGCAAGAAACTGAAACAATGTTTACTCTTTTGTTCTGTGTTTTCAGAAGGAATTATTTCAGTTTCTTCCTTGCCTTAAGTCTTTTTCTCATTTTTTTCATTACTGCAATTTGGCCCTGGTTTTGTTAGATTTTTAAAGTCATGCAAGAAACATTAATTTATTTAAAAGCACAATAAAAATGCTGTGTGGTGTTTATTCTGCGTATAATAAGTTATTAAAGCTTCTTGCCTGACTTTAAGCCTTCGGTTAGGTTATTTATTATTATTGTTATTTTTCAAGTTGCCTGTTTTTTGTTGTACTTCTGCTTTATTTAATTGAACAAATGAAAAAGTGCAGCAGATTGAGCTTGAAAGTGGTAAACAGCTTTTGCTCACATACTTCAAAACCTCATAGCTCAAGGGATATAGCCAAAAATGTAATGGGTCAGGAGAAAGGTCACAGGTCCAGAATCAGGGACAGATTTTAAGTATAATGTTGTTCTTATATGCTTATTTGACAGAATAACAAGTTTTGCATTAGCATGCATTTTCTGAAGGATATGAAGTCTGGAAGTCTGAAACTCAAATGTCTATCATTATTTAAGTTTTGCAATCCTCATACACTTCTCAGAAAACCACAAATCATTTGAGGAACAGACCAAAAATATGACACA
Source organism: Protopterus annectens (assembly GCF_019279795.1). NCBI lineage: Eukaryota > Metazoa > Chordata > Ceratodontiformes > Protopteridae > Protopterus > Protopterus annectens. Next base: position 246,542,873 of record NC_056748.1, read on the forward strand.
GAATCAAGGACAGTCAAACACATGCTCTGATCTCTCAACCTCTTAGGGCAAGAATCAGGGAGAAAGAGTGTAAAAGGCTCAAAACTATGGGAAAATTGTAAGCGTTACTCTTGTCACCAAAGCAATGGATGAAAGTAAAACAGTTCACATCACATTACCTTGACTTGGCCAAGCCTTTTGTCACAATCCCCTACTCAGGTGTAATAGAAAAGCTGAATAAACTTGGAATAAACCCTTACATCACTAACCAGACTGGCAATTGGCTCACAGAATACAGTCAATCAAAATAGGGGAGGCTACCTCTATAAAGAGATCAGTCACCATTGGAGTCCTCCAGGGATTGGTGTTGAGACTTTTCCTGTTTAGCATCTACATCTTGAAAGTAAAAGCATATACCAAAGGGCTTTGGCTGACTAAGATTGAGAAGACTGCACGCTAGAAGCAGATGTTGAATCCCCAAATGACTTAACCATCATGCAGGAAGGTTTGTAATAAACAATAACTGGTGCCAGAATCATGAATTGAAACTAAACTCCAAAAAATACATTATTGTATCCTTTGGGAAGTTGTCTACCTCAGAGAACTACCAAATTGACAATACCCTCTTGAAAGTTGACCCAGTTGTTTGGCATTTGGGAACTTATGTGGACAGTAAACTAACTTTCAACCCACATGTGCCCAATGTCATAAGAAAGTCATTCTATATTGCACAGCTTATGAACAAATTGATTGTGACTAGATCTAGAGATGTTATTACCCCCCCCCCCCAATTAGGTCAATCATTTTGTATAATGCCCACTTTGGCATATATCTGTCCAGACATGTGCAACAATTGGAATGTCCACAGAGATACCTTACTAAATGGATACAGGTCTTAAAGAATAGGTCTTGCATGGACCACCTGTGTCTGGCATATAAGATATCTTCTGACTCAATACTATTGGATCTATTGAACATCCGCAAGTCAAATGTCATCAGAAATACTCAGTCCAGGTATCTAAACAGAATGGTGTGGAGAGCTGGATATATATCACAGAGGATGCCACTGTTCCAGAATAGACTCTCCATTCAAATATAACAAAGCTCATCCTTGTCCATATTCAAATGCAACTTGGAACTAAAGATGGGTAATAGCAAATTCACCCCAGGATTTCCCCTTGTGCTACTAATGGATAGAGGCAGTTCATACATCCCTTACATGGGTCCTCTCAAATTATCTATAGTATGAACACAGTTATTCTCACTAGAGCTAATAAACAATTATCAGCCATGGGATGGGTAAGATCAATCAGGAAATGTTAATTCAGGCACCAAAAGGGAAATTGGTTAAGCTCCAAGTGAACCTATTTTTAAAGGAAGTGAATAGTTTTTTAAAAACTGCCCTTACATCACTGAGTGCCGCTCTCACCTCCCGCCCCCCAGCCTTCAACAGCTTCCAGAACCTCTGCAAAAATATCGGGGGTCAGGTCTACTATCTCATTAACACCTATGTGGTGTGGAATACTGTGACAAACCAATATGCTGCCAGCCCAGCTAGATGGAATTCTGAAAATAATTATATGTCACTTGAAAATATTAATATGATATATATAGAAATGTGACACTGCCAGTCCAGCTATCTGGAATTTTGTAAATAATCATATGCCATTTGTGAATATTAATATGATCCATAGGCTTGTCTTACAAATGTAAGAGCACTATATGTTATGTGTATATTAAACTACTGGTGAGAAGTGTGTGTTGAACTGTATGTTATGTACTGATCTTCAAGAATGTAACCACAGTGTAACCTACTGGAAAAGAACAGAGTTAACTTGCAAACTCTATGAAAATAACTGAATTGTTTTATGATTGTGTTTATCTCTCAGTTTCACTGAAGGAGACAGGATGTCTACAGCTAGTGGTTTCTTTCTATTGTCTTGAAACAGAAATAATTACTATGTTTCAAATGTAAAGTGTTTTTTTATTGGTCTGTTACTTCCTAGCAGCTGCACATCTGAGAGATAAGTATTTTTGACACAAATATCTTGGTTTCTGTTAGCCGGGGAACTGAAGGCAGGTGACAAAGAGTAATGTCATCCAACTGACCCAGCAGTGATGTTTTGATATTAATTTGAGAACTCTCTCAGAGACTGTGCATTTTGTATCTTGTCTTGTATCTAGAAACATCCATTCAGCACTTCTCATCTGCATTTGCTTTGCTCTGCTCTGTAAGTAAGTCTATGGTACAATGCTAACTTTTAGATATAGATAGGAATATAGTAAAAATTAGTTTAGATGTTTTCTGTATTTTTTTGAGACTGCCCTGCAATGTTGTTTTAAATATTTCCCATGATTCTGAACTCTGTAGTCACTGTGTTGAGTTATTGAGTATTGTTTTGTTCTTTTATTATTTATTATTAAATATATTTAAACCTTTTAATTGTGGCTGGTTTGTTTAGATATATTTAAACTCTTAGAGTACTTGCATATGTACTTGGTGACACTGTACAGATCACTCTTAAATAGCCTTGCAAGTCTTGGCCACACCATTTTGATAATAGTAACATTACACAGTAAGATTGGTCACCCTTTGGGAAGGGTCTTAAAGTAGTTGATAAGTGGTTCTGGTGACAGTTCTAACTACCTTATGGTCTGGGCAGAAGGGGGCATAGCTAATAAATCTGCGCCAACCTTTCCCAGGTGTGTGTTTGTGTATAAATTAAATCTCAAAGTGTGTGTGTGTGTGTGTGTGTGTGTGTGTGTGTGTGTGTGTGTGTGTGTGTGTGTGTGTGTGTGTGTGTGTGTGTGTCAGCTACTTGGGAAGGGACACGAAGCACTGGTTGGACTTGGCTTGGAACCCTGGCACACTCTATAACTGTGCCAGTGGGGAGTCTTATTGGGGATCTGGAGAAAGAGGGAGAAACCAGCCCCAGACTGATTGTGATCTCTGTGTGCTCTTAAGGGAAATTGTACCTTACTGTGTGTGTACTTGTCATCCTCCCAATGTGTACTTCCCTCACTGGTGCTAGTGGTGAGGATTGAGGCTCCTTGATTACTGGCCCAGTGCAGAGACATCACAAATACCATACCTCTAACAGCCTACACACAGCTTTCATTCTTGAGCTTTTGTCTGAAAAAATAAACTTAAAAAAGCATAAGATAAAACATTTTAACTATTTTGTGAACACTAAAAGCTATTAAAATTGTACAAATAGCAATGTCATCAGTAAGTATTCTTTATGCTGATAATAGTCAGGACATTTGTAGTCTTTGCATAAATACTATAATATATTATAATGTACCTAAGCTACAAATTATACTTTTTGCTAAACTTTCACAAACAAATTCTCATATCTTGGAAACTGTACAACCTAGACATATATTTTGTAGAACAGTTTTGTTCACCAGACTTAAGATTTCACATAATAAGAAATTCCTCTATGAGTGCATGCTTATTTAGACATTTACAGAAATATGAAAATATATGCTTAATTGTATAATTAGCAATATAAATAATACTGAATATTTCTCAAGATGTGCATCTTACAGTGCAAAAGTCAAACATAGTGTTAATATACATCTAAGATTTCACCTGATGTCATACAGCAGTTCGTAAGTCATTTGTTTTTGAAGCATTAATTACATACAGAAAAATAATTTTCATAATTAATGACAAACTAGCAATATCTCAGGTATAGTGTAATATAAATGGTTATTGACAATGAATTTTGCCTGTCTCCCGTCATGGTATTTCTCACAATATCCCTCAGTAATATGCAGGGATCTCAGTTTTATTTATTTATTTAACATTTGTTAACTGGGAAAGTCCAACTTGGAATGGACCATTTTTCAGCGGAGTCTCGCGAAGAAACGCTCCAGATGCATGTCTTCTGAAAATATGAGCAGAAAAATGAAAATAAGAATAATAAGTAAAAATTACCGATTGATTTCTGTACTGCAGCACATCCTAGATTAATGACCATAGTGTCATTTTGTTAATAACTCCTTGCACTTTCTAATACTGCCTATTATTAGCTGCTAAGTTGCTTAGTTAAAGAAGCGAGACTCAGAAAAGGTCTGAATGCCATAAGGATTTATGAGTGTGAACTAGAAATGTACAAAAATGGTGTTTTAGGCTTGAATGAGTTAAGGGTCTTTATATCACAGCTTATGAAGTCAGTTATAATATGTTCCATAGTTTTGCAGATAAGTCTGTAATTACGCAGGTCAGCTGAAAGGCCACCCTTATAGAGGGGCACCCCTATTGCTGTGCCCCACTCATCTGGAACAAAATGAGTAACTAAACATGGGTTAAACAGTTTAAGGAGTGTAACTGCAAGGGCATATTAAACTCTGTTAATTAAGCAGCAAGATACATTTTCAGGTCCCACAGAAGAAGTACTTCGGTCTTGTTTAGCACTTACAGTAAATAATCTAAGTGATTCATATATTTTGTAAATTTGAAAAGAAGTCCGAAGTAAAGTTGACAATAAATTTGTTTGCAAGGATACTGGTGATTTCTAGTGGATCAGAATAGAAGGCATCATTACAAATAAGTCTGGAGCATTGCAGGGTATTGTTTATAATTATCTTTGGCTACAGGAACCAGCCTAAGTTAATGGGCTATTACAGTGGACCTGACAGTATTCTTCAGTTTTTTTTTTTTTTTACATTGGATGAATTTCTTTACCACATGGCTGGAGGAGTACAGCAGAGGCTTTGGGAAGGAACTTTTGATGATGTTTCCATAAGTTATACTTTAATATACTGTACATGCAAAAGCATGTTGATTTAAATACTATAACCACATAATTTATTTATTTTTTACTCTTGCTATGGTGAAATTCCTTTCATATTACTGTCACCCCTGTACTGGCTAATTAAAAAACTTGTAATTGAAACTTTTAACCCTAGCCCTAAGGTAGCCAAAGTTCCTCTCCTGGACTGGTAATGACTGTCTTGCTGCATAGACCATGTATCCCCAGGAGGATCTCCAGTCTTCACTGATGGTAAAACTGTTACTACAGCTTTTTTTCAACTACTCACTGATTCTTAAAATGTATGCATTGAATAGACAACAGTTCTGAGGAGGTTATAGTGTATGTCACTTTTCTGTGCCCTCGGCCATATCTGTAAACTGCCATACACTGCTTTAATCATCTGGTCAGCTAAATTATTTAAGCTCAAGTGGATAGCAATGTTTAGTCTTCTTCTTCTACCATTACATAGTTTGACAAGCCTATTTATTACCTTTTCTATTTAATCAATGGATGCTGGTAGATAATACCTCCTGGTCATCTATTCCCACAACGTTATCCCCTAATTATGGAGGTTACCCATGAAGCGTTCCTTTTTTTTCTCCGCAGCTTCTCAAACTCTGCCCATCCCCTTGCTGTCCTATTCCAATATCTACAGTTCCTTTAAAGTGGAAATGTTCTTCCTAGGTCTGTTTTCTGATAGAACACCATAGTAATGATGCAGTGATACACCTGGACGAACAGCCTTTGTTCCGTCCCTGTGTCTTTTAAAAGACATGGTCATCTACTCTTACCCTGTCTTTAAAACCAGGTGAGACAGCAATCCTGCTTTCAAATTTTCACAAGTGTGAGTTCACGAGTGTCTGTGGACGTTAAACAGAAGTATTATTTTTCTAATCATTTTATCAAACTTGCCTGGAATCTAATCTCATTAGTTTATTAGAGTAGACAGATGCATGCAGTTAGAATAGCAATGCAGTTTGTACACTCTCTGCAGAACCCTGTATCCATCATGTTGCATTGCTACACACATGATCTCCTACCTGTTGTTCACTTGTTTGCTCTGTAAACATAATGCACAAGATTGCTATGCTAGCTAATAATGGACTGTAATCTCCTGGGGTGGATTACATGGGATGATATGTAAAGAATCAATATAGTGTTATCTATAGAATCAATCTCTTAGCAAGAACCAGCCTTTCACGCAGCTTGAAGTATTAATCAGCTTAACATTACATTTTCCTTCCCTTCTTCTATTAATACCAAACTAAAAAATAATAATAATAATAATAGGTATAAAACAGTCAGTTGTCCTTTCAGAGTAATTCTAGACTTAACAGTACATAAGAAAGCAACAAAAATCTCCTCACCAGTAAGTAGAAGCTTTATTAATGTATCGTACCTTATAATGTGTAACTTGTGTGACTAACCATTTCTTACTGATTATATGTATCAGCATTGCTTATTCTATTTTTTTCTGTCTCACATTGCTATTTCTATCAGTTTTTGTTTCCTTTTTCTCTCTATGCAATTTTTCATTACTGTTTTACTATGCAATCTTGCCTTTTAATTATATGTTTACACTGTTTATTTTATGAAACTTGTTGAAATTGTATCACTGCTTATCATGTAACCATTTTTTTTGTTGTTTTTGTTTTTTTAATACTATTGATAACATTGCTTATTATATGTAACTTGGAGCTTTCCTCCCTGGGGCCACCACTGAAAATGGGCCTTTTTTGGCTCAGTTAAACATTCCCAGTAAACAAATGTAAAATAAATGGATAAATAAAGGCTAATCTAATTCAAATGTGCTCACTTAACCAAAGTTTGTTTCTTGTAAAATATCATCCAGAACAACACATATTAAGATAAATAATTTTACACACCTCTACAATATGAAGATGACTATCTTACAGTTACTCATTACTGATTTATTAGAATTCACTGTGAACTTTGTTTAAGTAGATACAGCTAGGTAAAAAATAAAATAGTAATCCATGCTGGCAAAAGAGAGCTAGATCATGATGTATTTATATAACAGCAATAATGCACCAGTATTTATTTAGTATAATAGATGTAAATGCAGTAGTCAAATATACACAAAGACATATAAGGAAATATATGTTTCTGAATATCTGGCATCACTCACAAAGTAGTGCTTCTTACTTGCAAATGCTTTTAAAAATATTTTCTACAAAATGTATAATGGTTTAATAGCAAATGTCTTTGTTCAGTTAAAAAGTATGGGCACCTTTAGACCATTTAATAAGACAAAACATCTGAGATTTACATCTATTGAAATTTTTAAAAAGTAGATCCCTTTGAGGATATATGCTTATTTATTTATTTATTTATCTTTGTTAACGGGATAGTGCACAGATCAATACTGACCAATTTCAGACTCAGGCTAACTTAAAATGTTAGATATATTAAAATCTATAAATGTTAAAATAATAATTCCAGATAAATATAGTTAGTGTTGTGTTTCATGTAGCAAATTACATCACTCTTAATTAACATTTTTATTGCTTATAAAAGAAAGACAAAAGTAGAAATGATCATTGAAACTGCTATGCTCTGCTTACAGTGTCTTAGGTACAGAGAGAAACAAAGTCATAAAATACCAGGATTTGCAGGCAGAAACAAGAGAAATGAGGAAGAAAGATACCCAGACAGTTCCAATAGCAGTAGGAGCAATATGTCTAATAAGAAAAAAAATGCAGTTGCATTTAGATATGCTATGAATACAAGTAACCCCCTATGAATTTTAGAAGCCAATTCTGGGCACATGGGGACATTGAGGGTACTGAGAAGAGCACTCTTGGCTAACATCAAAGACTGAAACAATACTAAATTTCATGAACTCTAATCATACCCTTACTTAGGAACTGGGTTAATTCCCATCATGGTATTAGACACCCAAAAGACATGGAGACATTAAACTGGAAGAAAAACCATAGCATCAAGGATACTTAAAGATGTCAGGAACAAAAAATTATGAAATAAGAAAGGAATCATAGAAGCATATATCATTAGTTTAACCTGGAAATTATAATCTCAGAAACACAAATCTGGTAACTAAGAGACACCAGAGTTTTAACAATATCATTTACAGACAGGGCCCTTCATTATCAGTGTTATAGTAATCTACTTAACTGAATTAGGGAGATAGGTCCTTTGAATGCAAGTCACATAAATAGAAAATAACTGGAGACAGGCCTTTTGTATCTAACTCACATGTTTGGAAAAGCCTATAAACAAGCCTTTTGTGCATAAGTTAAGTGTATACAAAGGTGCTGGATACAGGCCTTTTTTATGTAAGCTACGTGCATAGAAGGGACTGGATCCTGGTCTTTTGTGTATAAACCACATCCGTAGAGAGACCTGAAGACAGACCATTTGTGAGTAAGTCATGTGTATGAAAAGGCCTTTTGTATGTAAGTCACTTGTATGTAAAAGTCAGAAAACAGACTTTTATATGTAAGTTACATGTATAGAAAGGCCTGGAGTCAGACCTTTTGAACATAAGTCAAATTATGCATATATCTGGCGGTTTAAACAGTGAACTATCAGTAACTGTCATTTTCTTTTCACTCCACCATGGATGTACACCAATTAAAATGCTAATACATTTACAACTAATATTAAACTTCATTAATTCATTACTTTTTGGTCAATTCCTGACTGTGGAAATGAGAGGACAGAACTGGCCACACACACAGAGGTGTTTCTACCACAGTATAATTCTGTGTTAGAAGAGATGTCTTCACGTGGCCATTTGTGGAGCTATACAGTCATATGCAGGATTCCAAGGTCATAACTTCAGATGTGACTTCCAAAGTGGTTTTGTTCCACTGCTGATATTATGTATGTTGGTGTGAATGGGTCAATAAGCTGAAAAAAGCAACGTTATTGTAGTCATTCCTACATAAGCTTTAGCCTAGCAAAATCCCCATAGGTGCCTAGATTACAATTCACATATTCCTGTATTGCAGCAACTAAAATGGTAGCTAATATGAATACAGAAATTGCCCTAAATTCTATAGTAAAAGCCATTCAGAATATTTCAGTGGTTTCTATATCACCCATGTAATAATTTCAAGTGTTTTTATTGTAGTCAACCAAATCAATCATTGAAAAGGTCACACAGACAAACCAATCCAGAAAAAAATACTAAAAGGAATACCCAACCAAGCTAGAAACTTTACAGTGTAATACCTTACACCTCCTGTAGTGGAGAATTATGGGATACATGCAAATGACCACATAAGGACATATCAGTGTTTCAGCTACATGGCTTTCGAATCCACCCATCCAACCACATCCATCCACAACCCCTTTTTCCCATTTTTTTCAGATGGGGTCAGGGTATCACTTCAAAAGTGGCAATCATCTAGGGCCAAGGTTTACACTGCCAGGTGACTAGCCCCGCCACAGTAGTTACTCCACACCACACATCTGCATGCACACTCACAACTATGGCCAATTTATTGTGTCCAATCCACCTACTGAATGTCTTTGGAACGTGGGAGGAAACCCACACAAATACAGGGAGGACATCCAGAAGGCACCCCAGCCGAGAATCGAACCAGGGAACCTCTTGCTGTGAGGTGACAAAACAATCTGCTGCACCACTGTGCTGCTGCCAAACGTGACTTCTGAATGCCCATGACTTTTCACTTTTTAATTTATAAGTCTTTATGGGTACATTTAGGTACAATGAAGCCAAAATCATAGGGGTCATTTAGGATATTTTGCTGAAACACTTGTCTTTCTTGCAGCTATTTTTTTGTTTGTTTTCATTGTAAACAACTTACATATTACTGTCCCAGATTGCTTAGTATCTTGCAGTACATTTCATATATACAGAGTTACAAAAATTTATTTAATAGCTCAGGTATAAAAGTGAGAATCATATCTTCAATATTTATTAGTCATTATAGCCAAATGTGAACACCTACATATATGCATTCATCTTGCCTCCACATACAAAAATATACACATACACATACACCCAGACACACACACACACACACACACACACACACACACACACACACACACACACACACACACACACACACACACACACACACACACACACCTCCTGAATGAGTTTATATCACTTGTACTGCCACTTAATGAATATTTAAGTTGTACAATGAGTGAAAAATTGAAGAAGTTATAAAACTTAAAATAAAAAGATATAAAAATTGGATTAAAAATAAATTATATCCAGAGGATGTCTTAACTTCCATGGCTTGCTTCCTAAAGATTGCACTATTATGGCCTATTTACACACACACACACACACACACACACACACACACACACACACACACACACACACACGCACACACACGCACACACACACACACACACACACCTCAAGTCATACACCCTGTCATATATTTCCTAACATAATTATAAAAGTGTTCAGGAACATATTCAGGTCACTGTTGTTTTTTACGTAATTATTTGAATTACTCTCTTAAAACAAATTGGAATGACAAAGAGTTTAAATGTGTAAGGTAAAGCTGATAATCTCACATTTTATTAATATGTATGGATTTTATAGACAGACAGATATAAGTAGACACATATGTATGGATTCACTATGTAATTTAAAATACTGAAATCACGAATTTCAGTATTTCGAAATTACATAGCCGAAGACACAAAACACCGAAACCCTAAAACCGCGAAATTCAAAATCCCGACGCTACACTACAGATACAGTACACACAAACACATACACATCACTCCCCCCCAACTCAAATATAATATCCTACACTACAGATAAGCAGGGTGGCAAGCCCCCCAGCACCCCCATCCCCCTACTTATGTATACTAACTCCGAGATCGCACAATCAGACACACACACAAGCAACTCACTCCCACACATTACACACACACTCGCACACACATCACAGTCAAAACACACACTGAGAGACACTAAAGCCCCTAACCAATAGACATACACATACATACATACCCAAACTTGCATCTTACCATTCACACACCACAACACCAGAAGCGCTAATTCAAAATCTCTGTACTTCGGGATTTTGAATTTCGTGCTTCTGGTTTTCCGGTATTTCAAGACTTCGGTATTTTAATTTTAAAATACTGAAATTCGGAATTTTAGTATTTAGAAATTAAAAAGGGAACCTATATGTACACATGGATCTACTACGTTTGGTCGAAAACACATTTGGTCGAAAGTCCATTTGGTGAGCAAACTTGACTGAAAGCTCACTTCACTGAAAACTCATTTGGTCAAAACTCATTTCATCAGAAGTTATATATGGCCCCTTCCCCACTGAAGAGTGATCCTGGAGTTAGAATATCAAGTAAGGGGGGGTGCAGTCCCCAACATTGGGAGGGTGTGGGGGGCATAGTTCCCCACATAGTTTGAGTATATATATTGTCTTGTGGAAAGACTTGTTCAGTGCAGTTGTCAATATCCATGTCTATGGTTTAAAACATTTAGAATAGTTGGGAGTCTACACCCCCCCCCCCCCCCACACCCACCTTACTTGATATTCTAACTCCAGGATCACACTTCCATGGGGAAGGGGCCATATATAGCTTTCAACCAAATGAGTTTTGATCAAATGAGTTTTCAGTGAAGTGAGCTTTCAGTCAAGTATGGTCACCTATTTGAATTTCGACCAAATGTGTTTTCGAACAAACGTAGTAGACCCATACGCATATATTTATAATGGAAAAGTAGGTATATGATACATGGTCATTTTGAGAAGCCTAATTAAACTAGAAACACATATCTATCATCTGTTCAAATGACGTTTCACAAGAGAACAGCAATGAGTGAAAAAAAATGACCAAATGTTACTTTGGTATTATGCCAGATCGATCCATCTGTAACTTCTGTCATCTAGGAAGGTTGTTTTTCTAGGGGGCTAAACATCATGTGGGAGACAAACCCTCCCTACTTATATCTTACAATGTTAGGGTCATACCCTGTTGAGAAAGGGGAATGTTAAGTGATAATACAGGTGGCAAACTTAACTAAAACATAATGTTAGTTATTCATACTGCTGTGAAAGGGATTAATTTGGCAAAGTGTCATTTGGTCACTTATTTTAAGTCAATGCTGATTAATGAAATAGCTTTCTTACCAGATTTCCTGTAACTTGGCAAATGTCTCCTTTCTAGATATAATCATATTAGCATGTGTGTGTGTGTGTGTGTGTGTGTGTGTGTGTGTGTGTGTGTGTGTGTGTGTGTGTGTGTGTGTCTGTGTGTTCAAAAGTCATGGCAGTTATCTTCCATTAATAAAGCAAAGCTAGAAATTATTTAATTGACATTGTTCAAACACTGTAGAAAACAATGATAAAACATAAGGAAATGTGTAACATTATCACTGGAAGTAACTTTGTTGTCTCTAAAAGTAAAGGATTGACAGGTTTATTCCTCAAGAAGTAGCCGTACATTTCACAATATCTCCTCAATGGCATTCAAAATGCCGGACTCATAGTCTGCCTGCACGATTAACAATAGGTGTATGCCACAAACCATGTTTTTTATCAAATGTCAAAAAGAAAATAGCCATGGCAAATCTCCAATTAAAAGGTTTAAATAGCAATATGATTAGAAATTAACTATACTGTGCTTTATCCTCAGTTCTTTTGGTTTCACTTGTTGTTGGCGTGGTTTGTCTCTTGCTCCTGCGGTTCATGACTGGAAATTAACATTCTTTGGACTTCATTTCTGATTTCTGAATAATAAAAAAAATTACAGAATTGTATCTGTAGTAAATGCATCTAATAACATACATCATATTTACATTTTAGAGAGCATACATAGAATATAATATTAAAGAGTCCAATATTTAAGGTGACATGAATAAATGTATAATTTCTGTCAGACATTAAACTTTTTGATTTTTCTGACAAACAAATGCACTTTAGTTCTATCTCATTGTATCCACGTGGAAAATAATTTTAAAGAGTAGATCTTAACAAGTAACAACCACTATTGGAAACCTAGTCTAAGGTAAATGAAAAAAAAAATTCTCCTTTTTTATTGTTTACCTTGAAAAGAGGTAAAAATGAAAACTCCAGGAAATACGATGTTTTACTAGTGAAGGTGAGGTGTCTAAAGAAAAATGTACATATACTATCATTTTACCTGCCATTACTACTTTTGTTTTAAAATACAATACTGAAATGTAAATGGCAGCTTAAAAACCAAAAGTAAATAAAACGTATTCTTAACTTAAAAATATAACAGGATAATGAGAGGGAGGTGCTTGCTTACAGAAAGCACTGGAAAACTTTCAACAAATTGTAAACGTAGGCTTTTATCAGACTAATAACTGAGATTCTGCAGGACCTTTAAATGATTATTTTGTACATGTATATACTGTAGCCATGATTCCACAACTAAAATAGTTATTAGTGACTTCTGACACTACAGTTATCTAATGCAAATCTGCATTTAATCCTGTAAGCTACATCTGGTCACTTTTACAGACACCTATCTTTTTCTGTCATTCAGTTTGGTTATGGTTATCTCTACTTTTCATGCTTATATAGTAAATGCTGTATTTGCTAAAATATAAATTGGTATTGACATTAAAGCATGGTTTCTAGTTCCACATGAAGATATTAACATAATATTTTATACTGCAACATATAAAGGATATCTGCATAAAGCTCATTTAAAGTATCATTTTACATTCTGAATGCTATATTAAACTTGGCTACTTCAAACGCAGTTTAAAGAAACACCAGTGACTGGCAATGAGCAGAGGTGCAATCGAAAGGTAAAACTGTTAGAAACTAAGCATATAAGTGGCAAACTAAAGATGTAATGCAAAATGTTTTTTGTTGTAACTGTACCTAACAAAATTACTTGTCCTCATTTTTCTAAATTCAGTTTAATATCTGTAAACTTGCAGTGGTACATTATAGAACTGTTTTAGAGTATTGCACTCTCACTGATTCACACTATTAAAATGAAGCCTCGTTTTATTTGAGGCATTTACCAGGCTTAGTCCATCAAAACTCGTCATTGTTAAAAAATACACATAATATATTATAATAGTTAAAATAATGCTGTTTAAGCAATGCAAATTTTTAACAAGGACAAGTTTTGTAAAAGATTAAGCTTACATACTGCAAATTCAGCTGGCATACATTAAGTTTTACATGGGTTCTGGTTTCTCTCTGTTGTTGTGAAGTCTGAATATTGTTAAAAGTTAGTTATCTCTTTTTTAATGGTATATAACATAATCAGAAAATATAGCTCTGTTCTAATTTTAGTATGAACTTTTATTTATTTAGATAGTGATTTACTAAGAGAGTAACCATATGAATGGAATACACGTATCGCTTTATACTTATTAACAGAAAACAACTAGGCAATCTAGATACAAGATCTCTTTAATGGTATCTTGTGATTGCCAGGCTAGGTATAAAATATAAAAAGTTCATAAAATTAGCACTACATATATTTACACTGCTATATTTCTGGTACTGCACAATAAGGTTTCTGCCATGCCACTTGAAACTGATTTTCAGCTAAGTCAAAAATAAATAAAATGGACAAATATAATCAGGAACTCTTGCCTTTTGTAAGGTTTGGGCTACAAACAGTTAATTTTTCCAAACAAGTATCATACTGATGTTTTATTTGCTTGTCTTTATGAGGTAGCATGGTAACAATAAATGATAATAATAATACTATATCACGATATATGACAAGTTTTGAGCATTATTTGTTAGATACCGCTATTTCAGAGGTACTTATTTTATATCATAACAGCACTTCTTTTTTTGTGAAGCATGTTAAAGTGTAAATGTTGACGTGTTTATCCATGATTTTCTATAATGAAAATTTATAATTTAGTGATTCAGTAGTTTTTAATAACTCACTAAAATTAAAATTATTCTCCTTTATCAAATATAATGTATCTGTCCTGATAATACATTAAAGTGAAAAGGCCAAAACTATTTGCCATATATAATGGTAGGTATTCATTGTCTGCTAGAGGTTGTAGAGAATATCCATCTACACACAAACACACAACACACACACACGCGCACACACACACACACACACACACACACACACACACACGTGTGTGTGTGTATGTGTGTGTGTGCATAAACAGATAGATAGATAGATAGATAGATAGATAGATAGATAGATAGATAGATAGATAGATAGATATAGATGCATCATTATTCAGTTTAATTTCCTGCTGTTCCCCTTGGTTATGGACTTTAGCAAATACTGCTTCTATCTAAATGTTTAACTATGAAATGTTTTCATCAGCTGTGACTTCTAACCAGGAAATACATACTGTTTTGACCATTCTTCATGTAAGGATTAATACACATACATGTAAATCTCAGACTGAAGTCCAAAACACATTTTCTAGATTACTGTATCACACAGATATCATAACAGACCTGCTTGGTAAAGTTCTGCTACGTCACAAAAGCAATGTTTCATGAATATTATCATATGCTAGGCTCTGTGCTGATACATACTGTGAGCACATGGCATGGACCTCATAGCTGTCAAAACAAAATTAAAGGTATACAAAGCACAAATCTTTAAGTATACGATCCTGTTTGAAGCATGTTACCCACTGAAAAGACTACATTAATACTGTAAATAAAGTTTATTTTCAAATAGCATTTCAGTAAAAACATATTTCAAAAGACTACTTTAAAAGAGAGAAGACAATATTTACTTTGTGATTTTTTTTTGCTTTTTTATATGGATCCATTTGTATGCATAATGTGTATTTGGAACCCATTATTGCACAAATTATACTTTTTCTGTGAAATGACTTGTTACATACCACTAGGCAGAAAAATGCATATCAGGGTGATTTTTCTCTTAATATTCTATACCACCATTACAAGCAAAAATGACTTTAATATTGTAAAGACCTTTTAATAAACTACTGGATTGTTGCAACAAGTCTTTGGTTGTACTAAAACATTTCCTTCAGGATGCAAAAAGCATAACACATTCAAAATCTGAATAAAAATACATTTTATCCATGAAATGGTTTAATCACATGGCCTGCTTCATGAAAATTAGAATGGTGTGTGTGTCTACTAAATACATTTGTGTAAACCCACTGTATTATTTTTATTAGTTTCATAATTTCTAAATGTTTTTGCTGTCTTTCTCATATAATTCTAGAAAACTGTGTAGGTTTTTCAACAATTCAGACATAAAACTTTCCTGCATTTCTGCTCATAATTAAAACAACTCTTTAAATCTGAAATAAAAGTTTATTTTGCATATGCTTATAAAGTAACTTTATCATGTAGTCATCATTTTTGTTAATATTCTGCATACTTTCAAACTAAAATTAGTAAATACTTATTGTGTTGTTAGCATAAATGCAAGTCAAATTTTCATAAATGAAATGCATCATTTCAATTGTAATGTAAAATCTCTTTAAGTGAGAAGGAATTAGTCATATTTGGGTTTATCACTAGCTATATAATGCTATCAGTGTATGGTTACCTCTCCTACTTTTTGTCTTCACAATAATTAAGGTAGAATACCCGTATAATCATAACATGGTAGCTTATTAGAAAAATCAACAATCTGCCATGCTGCAATTAGTTGAAGACACCTGTCAGCCTGCTAGATTTCCCCCGTCATTTACAATTTTCCTGTACTATATGCTCAGTCACTAAAGCACTACAGAGAATCAGTAGTTTATATTTAAAGCTCCTTTTGTTTTAGTATCAGTCAACAGCAAGTTTTGCTTATTTTGTGGCATCAAACTCTGTGACTGAATTGTTGCTTTCTTTTTAACTTTTACTGGTAGGTTTGGTGTCTAAATTCAATAATTCAAACGAATGCCCGCATATGGAACAGTTAAGGTCACATGAAAGAACAGCAAATTGTTTAATGTACAGATTCATTCATTTAAAGGCATCAAAAAAAGAAATTGCTGAAGTCTGTTCTTTACAGCAGAATACAAACAGAAACCTTTCTCTCTCTTTGATATCCAGAGATAGTCATTTAAATTCACTTTTTAAATACTGGAAGTAAATTGTTTGTGTGGAACAGTCTATATGACACATTTGTCTTGTGTGACTATTAAAATCTAACACAATCACATCTTGTGGTCATGATTAAGTAATTCTTTAAAGCTGCCAGGAGACTTTAGGGATAAACTGATCCTCCATTTGTATTTTCTAAGCATCAGGCAAACAAACTTATGTTACATACCTTCTCCTGTATTTATTTATAAGTATTCATTCTTGTTAAAGCGGCCATCTGGAATAAATAAACCAATGCCTCTTGTGATTTTCATGATCATGACCCTTAAGAATCTAAGTTTTATGTTTAAATGTGACGTCTCACTTAAAAATGGTATTTGCAAACCAAGAAATAAAGATTACATTGGGCAGGTAAGTTACACACTCACATTCCATATAGGCTGTTAAACAGACACCTGCTTGTATGGCATGATCCAGGCATCACTTGTTTTAATGTATAATTTGATTTATCACTGGATTAAGTAACATGTGAAGGTGTATACTTCCTAACAGAGATGGTGTTACATGATTACCAATTCTAAATGTCTCACAGCTAATGTAGCACATATACACAACAAATGTGATTAGCGGGTTTACTAGAGAAGAAAGGCAAGCATTTCTGCAAAATTACATCCCAGTATTAGAATATGTGAAAGAATCATTTGTAATTATTCAGCAAAGTAGGTATATAATGTAACAAGCCACATTTATCCTAAAGAAAATAACAGTTTTTTTTATATACTGCTAAGCCAAATTAACACATACATGTACAAAAACATACATCAATGATAGCATAATAATTACAATGACATCAGAAAGAATATATTTTCACAGACTTAGTACTCACAGGCACATGCTAATACAAACAAAAAAAACTTATAAGTATTTAAATGTGTATATTCCCATCAAATAAAAAATATGGTACCATAATAATTCTAGCCAATTATATCATCAGCCAACATATGTACTTTAATAATATAATTACTGCTTTCTGCCAGCTTTGGTGGACCGTGACAGTATATATAAAAGAAAGTAGTCTACAATATACAGAAGTCTGCCAAACGTCTAAGTGCCTTCTCAGATATATCAAATCTTAACTCTCTAAAGCATGGCAATTTTCAGTGTCACTTCAGTTTTCTCAAGTCACTGTTATGCAGTAGCAGATGACCAACACCTCCACTAGATGGCACTAAACCTTCCAGACTGCTACTACCAAAGCTGGATTCCTATAACACAAATTATATGGCTCTTACATAGCCCATTACACCATGACAGTTTCATTTCTGACAAGTTTTCCTGAAAAGAAGCACCTTACTCTCTGAGGAAGGGATAACGAATGCACTATTCAAAAGCAAAATATTGCCACCAAAGAGACACAAAACAAGTGTTATACTCTGAAACTGGCCTACATGTTAACCCATGGGAAAAATACCCAGCCAAATGGATGTGTACAAAATAAACAAAAGAGTAAACAAGGCAAAGGCAAAGCATCACCAGCGAGGACAGTCAACATTTTAAACGAACTTCAGAAAACATCCATTTAGTCTTCAATGTTGTTAAATTCAGTAGATCTCTTAAACAACTCTTATGTTGTTGTGCAAAAACACCTGATATAAACAAAGGTAGAGTATACAGGCACAGTCAGTTCAGTATAGACTTCCACACCACATATTGCTTGCTGCATGTAGTTCTGAAATTGTTTAATACAACTAACCTTTTTGTGATGCAGTAAAGCTGTGAATCAGAAAAGTTTCTAGTATGTTTTTCTTGTAAAAGCCTGGTTGTGGGTATTTGCACGAATGCATGCCAAAAACTGTTTTTGCTGTCAAAAACTTCTAGCCGTTCTAATTTGGCTGACTGCAATATTTGTCATAGCTGCTGTCCTGTCTAGCTGTGGTGAGACTTCTTTCTGTTGAATTACCTTTTACCTGTACCACACATAAATTAATTTTATTACTGATGCAGCTCATGCCATTTCTTTTGGAAGTCAGTTCAAAGTTTACAGCACTCTATCTATGGTAAGCCAGTTCTCACTTTACCCTATGGAAGAAAACTTCCCCCCACCCAATCTTATCTGAGATTTTCAGTATAGGGACATAAAGCACATTTTTTAAAATTGAAAATATCTTTCCTTAATGAGTTTTTATTATACACATAGGTATTTAAACTCTTGGCCCATCTCCCAGTGACTGTTCTAGGATTTACATATAGAGGCCCTTAATTTCTTCTTTACCACCATTTGGTTGAGAATCTGCACCAATCTTGCCGTTATTTTTTTAAACAGAAAATCTCTGTTCATTTCATGCAGCATGTTTTGCTTCTAGAACTGTAAAGGTGGAGACAGAAAAGTTCTTAAAGCTCTCTATAATATTGTTTCATACTAAGCAGACATTGTTATATCATGAGATACAAGCACCTAAAGGCTATTTTCTTCTCATATTTGTAACACCTGCCCTTCCCCATAGACTGTGTTGGTGCAGTTCAATTAATAAGGTTCAACAGCACGTGCACTGCTAGGTTTATACAGCTTCACACATGGTGCTGCTAAAGTATCTAGCAAATAGCATAAAGGAAGGAGACACATCTGCTATTCCTCATATCCAGAAATGCAATTATTTAACTGAGTCACATTTAAAATCTGTTTTGTGGGCCGAATAACCTTATCAAATGACAGCTTCCTGAACAAAACTAATGTCAATTGTGCATTTGAAAATCACTGCCTTTATTATAAAGATGCAAGGCTCTCATTCAAAATCAGACAATATCATAACTCTTAAATGAAAAGAACATGTCCATTACAATTGTTAAAGGGAGCAAAAACATCTACTTCTCCATGTAAGGGAGCATTCTCTGCGCACACCCTGGATCCCCCAAACATAATGCATAACATTGTGCACCCATGGAGAAGAGGGGATCGTTGTACATCCACTCCCCTGAGGCTGTACACTTTTCAAGTTGATGACTAATGACCTGCTGCTACAGGAAGCCTCGCCCATCTGCAAACATAGTGTTTTCTTTGCCAATTTATTAGAGATTACATAATGAAAGCATTGTTTTTTTCTTTCATACTTTTATATACTTCAAACTGTGTGACTGTTGATACAGCACTGTTTCATTTTAGTCTGTTTGGTGAGAAGGAATTTGATAAGGTCAGCTTTATTTAGCTCAGATAGACACCCTTTATACTGTAAATAACAGATTTCAGTTGTTTAGCTATTTTGGAGTTTACCACAGTTATACAATATATTTTGACCACAGAGGAAACAGGATTTAATGACTCTGTCGTGTAATCTGCAAATCTGTATAAAATGTTGACTGCTATACCAGTGACCTTTCTGCATCATATTGCAGACCCTTATTGTAACTCCTGTTGCATATTTCAAGTCATGCTATGACTTCTAAACCTATCCATTTTAACAGCTTTAGATGCAGCTACTGATAACCAAGTGTCTTTGCATATCTCCTATCTGGCATGTGTACAACAATGTAAAGAAATGTGCTTAGTCTTTCTCCTTCTGCTGTACCTAGACTCATTACCCGATTACATTTTCAAAGAAGTTTATAAATCAAGTTTGCCAGTACTTTTCCCATGTGATATCATGTAGTCTTAGACATGGAGAGAAGGGAATTTGAAGCATCCCACAATATTTCTGTTAGAAGTAGGCCTACACGTTTCCTCAAACAAGAATCAAACATGGCTACCTCACAGCCACCAGTTATCTAATGGCTGTAATGTGGGATAATTTCTAGTGTTCAAGTTTTATAGAGTTACTATTCAAACTGACAGAACAAGACTTTTATGTTATTATTCTGTTTTAAACTGATTTCGTTTCTCCATTTGGTGTAAAAAAATCTTAAGTATTTGCCTTTATTCTTTCTCATTTTCCATACAGTCTTACAGTTTTGCATTTAAAAGTCACAGACTCATCATTTGTTTTTCAGCTGAGTCCCACCAGAAAATGTTATTGACTGCTGATACAAATCACTGAGAAAATAATAAATAAATAAACAAACAAAAACATGACCCATGAAGATACTAGCTTCCCAGCTAGGCTGCTATAATGGGGTTTGGAGAGCATGAAAACGAGAGTTTATTTTCAAAGCCTAATGTGTTTAGGCCCTCGTTACTTCATCAGTCTCTATTTACACAAGGCTGATCAGGATACTTCAATGGCAAAGGAAACACAGCAGTCCATTCATTTCAGTTGTGGTCTGCTGAAGGAGTCTGGTATGCTTCCTTTGCCAGTGGAGTTTCACCTTACATTGGGCACCTTATGAGTGGTTGATTAGGACACTTGTTTATGCGACATATGTGTACATTTTATCTGAGATGATTACACTTTGCGTAACATCTTACATGTGTTTACTCGAGTTCATCAAGTAGAAAACATCTAAATAAATGTCATGCACAAAGTAGCAGCTTGGTGCAGCAATACATTTGGAAATCTCAACAAAGAAACTCCCAGACAGGCTTTATATACACATGGTACTATCATCAACTTAAACAGACATATTCTTTTTGCATTTAGTAAACATTACCATTCCACGCACTGGCACAAGCAAGAAAGCAACACAGTACTGCAATATATATGATAAACATCATGCAATATGCTAAAGACTGAAGTTCAGTAAACGTAGTTTGTCATGCAGAGCTTTGTGATGTGTCATTTATTTGCAGTAGTTTGTTATATCCTTCAGAGATTTGCTACAATCACTTTACAGCATTTCACACTTTTCATTAATTCAGTTCATATTGTGGTAATTTCAGTTTTACTGCTTCAGGACATACACCATTACAAAATTATCAAATTCTCTGAACTGACTGGTACCGTTAAATGTTTATTCTTTCTTTATTTCTGTGATTTAATCTGCTTGTAATATACTTTGTTTCATATGCTTCACTTGAGTTTCCATAGTTTAGAAGTATGAATCTATTGGTTTTACTATAAATTCTTTAGCCTCACATTTTTCCACACTTCTGCTTATAACAAGTTGCCTAATTAATTGTTGATCTTCAATACGCACTGTTAACATATATTAGATTAAAAGTGGGAAAACAGTTGCATTCTATAAGGGAAGTAAAAAAATTAAGTCAGATTTTATTTTATTTCACAAAACATACAAGTATACTGAAATGGAACCACAGATATGCAGAAACCCGTACACACACAAGTTGCTGTGTTTTTTAACAACATAATGCTTGACCTTGACACAAGTCTGAGTGTGAAAAAGCTTAAATGAGTTAATTAAAACAAAAGGAAGCAAACCAATGCAGATCTTTTCCATAGAGCATTCATCAAACACCTGGCTAAGTTTGAAAACATCAGTTTGCCTCAGTGATGTCCATTAAAGAAGCTGTCAGCTCCAACCCATCACACCACAACAGAGACCCAGCATATTTGACCAAACTGCTGTTATGGAGACCTAATTAAGTGCAGATGGAGTTGTTCAGTAGGTGACCTGGTCAGACCTTTGCAGCAGTAACTAGCATCATTAGTTTTAAAAATTGTGAATAGCACAAGCCTTCTGAATGTCTGTGTGCATGTGTGAGGGTGTGTGCATCTGCATGAGTGTGTGTGTGTGTGTGTGTGTGTGTGTGTGTGTGTGTGTGTGTGTGCGTGCGTGCGTGCGTGTGTGTGTGCGCGTGTGTGTGCGTGCGTGCGTGCATGCGTGCGTGTGTGTGTGTGTGTGTGATGCAAACACACACACACGTGAGTGTACACATACATGTATGTGTTTATGTCTGTGTGGCTGTATGTGTGTCTATCTGTTTTGTGCATCATGTTTAACAATCATAGTATATTTATAAACAATGGCTGCACTCCATCCTTAGTAAATCTCAAAATAGAAGGATGCCACAGTAACACAATTTAGTCTAATTTTTAGTTAAGGACATACTGTATGTGGAGTGCTGAGTTGCATTATATTTTAAATAATGCATTTATTTATTTTTTATTGTTAAAAGAGTAAGCACATCAGTCCTTCTTTATCTCTTTTTTTATCAGTCAGAAACAGAGGCAAAGAGATATACAATACACACACACAAACATATATAAAATTACGTGATGACTGATCAACAATGCAAATAACTGACACACAAATGAGAGACAAAAAAGACTAAAAACATAAATCGGTGACAGCTAGAAAAGGTGATTTACTAAACATTAGATACTTCTATCTCTCAACAAAACCTGCATCAAGCATCATCTGAATAGTGGCACTGTTAGGGAAAGGCATTTTAGTAACGTAATGCGTAGGGTTAGTGTCAGAGGCAGGGTTAGGGTTAAGGTTAGCACACATGAGCATTTGCCCCCTGCATCACCTTCTCATGTGTGATAACCCTAGCCTTATTCCTACGCCTGACTCCAACCCTACATATTTCATTACTAAAAACCCTTTCCCTAACAGCACCTCTGCAAAAGCCAAAAAAACACAGATCATGCAGAACACCAAACAGCACAACATTAAATCTCTTACTTAACCCTTACTCTAACTTTAACCCCTGAACTTTCGCACATACAAACTAACTACTATAATCCAGTCTTGCACATCTTCTTACCTATATTATATAAACTGTGAATTCAACCAAAGTACATTCACACAAAATAGGCTTCGATCATTTGGGCAGCCACTTTTTTTTTTTATATTTATGCAGACTTGTCAACTAAATGTGTTGTGAACTAACTGGATTGCACTCATTGCTCTCTCTCTCTCTCTCTCTATATACATATATATATATATATACACACACACACACACACACACACACACACACACACTATATATATAGATGGCCCTATTCTTTTAGATGAGATGCAGAGAATATGAACATTTGAAATGTCAGTATGTTAGCATCAGCATCAAAACATCCATATGCTTCTGTGCAACCTCGGAGCAGGAAAATAACCAAAGTTGTTTTCATTGTTTCACAGGGAGGGGGCAAATCCCTTGTACCCCCCCACACTCCTGCCATATATACTACTTCTGAGATTACACAACCCCTGGGGTAAGAGCATACTCTCCTACCCTAGGGATTGTCCATCTCAAACACCTGTTGACCATCTGTTCTGTTGACAAACCAGATGTTTGCAGTACCACTCCTGTCTTTCTCTCTCTCTATACACACACACACACATATATATATATATATATATATATATATATATATATATATATATATATATATATACATATATATGGGTCTACTTGAGTTGGACAAAAGACCAGAAGATCGAAATCCGGAATGCCAAGATGAAAACAATGAAACCGCAGAACACCGAAAAGCGCGAAATTCAAAATCCTGATGTTACAGAAGTTGAATTAGTGCTTTTAGGCTCATAAGTTCATACTAGGCTATCTGCCCTAGGGCATTTATAAGCCTAGCCAGAATGTGTTTGGCTTTCGCCACCCATTTTAAATTTATTTTGCTATGCCCTTTTTCGAGGTTAGTATACTGTGCCTCTGTCTAACAGTGACACAGAAGTGATACCCGGGGTAAACCTACGATCTCCCATCCACTCATCAAGATTCCTCTTGAAGAGAGTCAATGAGGGACTCTGCCTAACTTGGACTGGGATTTTATTCCAGAGTGAAGGGAGCCTCTGGGTTATGAATCTGTCCCTCCAGCATGTCCTATTTATTTCAGTGCTGAGGTTCAAGTCTCTCGAGTGCGTAGCTCGATGGGATTTGGATTTTCTGAGGTGCAGCATGTCCATTAATTCTGGGTTGAACATGGCTTTATACATCAGGCACAGATCGCCACTGAACAGGCGGTATGCCACTGAGTAGAGCTGGAGTTTCTTTAACCGGGCAGCATATGGCATCTGTTTGAGCCCTTTGATCCTCTTGGTGAGGTACTTTTGGGGTCTTTCCAGTTGCTGCAGGTGTCTGGTAAGGTACATCCCAAAAGGGGCATTGTACTCAATTATGGGCCTGATGAGGGATGAGTAAAGAGGCACGATGACCTCCCCTGATCTAGATGTGAATCCCTTCATGATTAGGTGGGCTATATAAAATGTTTTTCTAATCACTTTGGCCACGTGGTTGTCAAATGAGAGATTGCTATCAACTTGGGTCCCCAGGTCCCTAATTACTTCTTCTGTACTTAATGGATTACCACCTATGTGGTAATTTGTGGGCACTTTGTTTACTGCCAAAGGGGATGACTATACACTTTTGGCATTTAGCTTGAGGCCATGGCTCTGGCACCAGTTGTCTGTTTCTATGAGGCCCTTTTGGAGGATGCTTGTGTCAGCTGGAGAGTCGATTATGGCACCCAGTTTGCAGTCATCTATGAACTTGGTCAGCCACAGTCCTTCCGTGTTGGCCTCTACCTCCGAGAAATATATACCGAACAAGAGAGGTCCCAGGACTGAGCCTTGTGGGACACCACTTGTAACTGGTTTGGAGTCTAACATGGCTCCAGCAATTCTAACCATGTGGGTTCTGTCCTTGAGCCAGTTTGCAATCCATCTAGTGACATCGGGGTTTATATTTAAGCTTATCTATAATGCCCGAGTGGGGTATTGTATCGAAGGCTTTTGCGAGGTCCAGGTAGGCTGTGTGGACCACCTTCCCCTCGTCAATGGCCTTGGTGACTGTTTCAAAGAAATCAACCAGGTTTAAGAGGCAGGATCTGCCCTTAACAAAGCCGAACTGGGTAGGATCCAGTGTCTGTAGGTCCCCAATATCTTTATTTATGAGGTCCATGATGATCCTTTCCATAGCTTTGCAGACCAAGCTAGTCAGGCTTATGGGGCGATAGTTTCCAGGATCCGTTGAGGCACCACCTTTATGGAGAGGGACCACTGTTGCTATACGCCACTCTTTGGGCACATATCCTATAGTAAGGCTGAGATTGAACAGTAGTTTTATGTTTGGGTTTAGCTCTTCTTGGAGTACATGTAGGACGCAGCCCGGGACACCATCTGGTCCCATTGATGCTGTGTTTTTTTGCTTTGGAGAGGGCGGCTCTTACCCGAGCATCTGAGATGTCAGGGGGGCAGCACTCTGCTGGGATAGATATTTGCCCTTTTGGTGGGGGGGGGGAGTTTGCACTGCACCTGTCAGCTACTCTGCTGTAGGTAAGTGTGTGTGTATATGAATGTATTTGTGAGGGTAAATGCTGTGTGTAAGTGTGTGTTGTGACTGTAGTGTGTGTGTGTGTGTGTGTGTGTGTGTGTGTGTGTGTGTTTGCCTTGTGTGTCTGTTAGTGCGATCTCAGAGTTAGAATATTAAAGTAGGGGGGTGTGCAGGGGGCTTGCCCCCCGCCTACCATTAGTGTAAGGTGTTTTGTTTAGTAGTGTGGGGCAGTTGTGTGTGTGTTTTTGTGTGTTATGTGTGTTTTGTAAACGTACGTGTTTTTCGATGTTCTGGGGTTTCATTGTTTTCGTCTCGGTGTTCTACATTTCGTTCTTCTGGTCTTTCGTTGTTACGAAGTAGACCTATATATATATAACATTTGTTTACTGGGAAAGTCTGACTTGAAACAAGCTAATTTTCAGCGGAGGCCCAGGGAGAAATGCTCCAGATGCGTGTGTGTGTGTGTGTGTGTGTGTGTGTGTGTGTGTGTGTGTGTGTGTGTGTGTGTGTGTGTATACATGTATATGTATATATATATATATATATATACACATACACACACACACACACACATATGCACGTGTGTTTGTGTGTGTGTAACAATGGTTTTGAATGGTGGGAGGAAATCTAGGTGCATTGAGAATACTCATGCAGACAGAGATGACAGGCACTACTGTATATAAACAGCATCCATACCTGAAAGGTAGAGATCTTGTCACTAAGTCATCTTGCCACACTATTACCTTTTCTTAAACAAGCATTACATGGTAAAAAAATGTATAAACATATTTAAACAAAATGTTCATTTTCATATGTATATTATAAAGTCTGAAAGGTCACCAAGTTGAAAAATGAAAGGCTTTTATCTTTTTTTAATAATTTCTTCAGTGCATTTGGACATGGGTGACTCATCAACTTCATCTCTGTTCCTATGGACAAATGCTTTCCTTCTTCAATGTGAACTGTGCACTCCGAAAAGGAAGATAAGAATGGTGTGGGGTTCTTCCCAACTCAGAATTTAGATTACAAATTATAGAGATCTTAGTGGTTACTTAAATCCAAAGGAAGGAAGCAAAGGACCAGACCTCATTTTTTGACTGTTCTTGACTGACATCATGACCAGAAGAATGCAGCTCAGTAGGCCTCAACCTCTCCATCTCCAGTGCCTTGTATTTTACATTACCACGAGACCTACACTTGAACAGATTACAAGCTCAGAAAACATGACATCCTTGTTCAAGAAGGACAGAAGTTAATTAGATGTTCAGTTTACCCCCATTCCTGGAGAACCCTAGCATGTTTCTTATTCTGAATTACTTTATGGCTTGAAGTATACAGTAATCACCTCACCACTGCACTATTGGTTTGATCTCTGACAGACTGCTATTTATTAATGTAGTAGTTAATTTATTTCAGAAAGCCTTGAAGTGTGCTAAATATAAAAGTACAATTTTCATTACAGCCCATGTTTGAGTGGTAAGTGTATGATAATGTAAGGTTTTACTGGGATATAATTTAGGTTTTACTGATATATTTTTCTGGGAAACAGTAATATATTTTGAAGTAACATATTTCAAAATATACTTATCCTAAATTGCAAAGTAATAATAAAAGTAGAAGAAATATTGATTTATTTTACTGTTCTGATTTATTAAAACTGTCTTTCACAAAAGTATATTATATTCTTAGACTTCAAAAACAAGAAGCAAAAACACAAACAGAGATTAATGAGAGAGAAAGACATCACAGATGTATTTTTCACAAAAGCAAAAATTATATATAAAGTAAAAGGCAAGTAATACTTATCTATTAAACAGTAAGATAAGTGGAATATTCATAAAGAGCTTCAAAACAGTAACAGCGAGTCTGTCTCAGCAACTTTTAACCTAAATACCAGTGGAGATTAAGCAAATAATAAATGCTATTTGAAGATTCCCCCCAACAAAAAAAACGAGAAACTAAATTGTATATTGCTTAGAAGCCATGTTGAGAGATAACTGTCTTGACCCGTCCAATCATTTGCTTTTCTACAGGACTCCCCACCTCTTCCAACCGGAGATCTTATTGAAAAACTGCTGCTGCCTGCAGGGCCTTGGACATTTTCTCCCATTGCTCACACTATGTCACAATAGCTAAGAGGGTGGCAAGATCTGTTAAAAGCTTCAGGGCAGCGTGTATTGTCTTAAAGTGCTAGCACCCTGCTTAGGAGCTCTATGCTGTAGTCCAGTTCTTCCACTAATGAGAGGAATCCTTTTTATTCCTTTTTCTCATGAGCTTTAACTTCAGCTCTTTTGGTAACTTCACATGATTGCTCCAATGATCAGCTAGTAATTGTCTGCAAACCCTTGCTCTAGGGACAATTCCACTGGCCGCAAATGTCACTGCAATTGAAAAGCTCTTAGTATGTCAAGGACAAGTACTAAGGAAGACATTTCACAATTAGAAGGCATATTGTTAGCTCTGATTATCAGACACTAATAAGTCGACATTCTCAACATTTTTCTTGTATTGTGCAGCTAGTTACAGTTTAAATATATTTTCATCTAAATGATATAGGTAGAATCACCTGTTTAGCAATGCTTCTGCATAGGATTGGGTACTGTTTCTCCTATGGTTATGAATGCAGTTATAGAATACCTGGGCAAAATAATTATAGATTGGGCATGAACAAAATGAACAGAACCTTAGTAAAAAAAACAAATAATGAACAAACATACAAAGTCTCAATAATAAGAACAACCTATAAAGAAAATGACAGTATATTTTTGCAGTAATTTATTACATACTTTCTGGTGCAAAGAGAAATATACTGCACTCACACCTACTGTAAGACACACAAACTAAATATTCAGTGAAAACAGTGATTTCCCATGTAGTACTTTGCTCGTTTCTAAAAATGGTATGTCATCACTTAGCTGCAATGTGTATGATTCAGATAAAATGGAAATGTATTTACAGTACATTTATGGGAAATTAATTTATAGCCAGTCTAAAGACTTCTGAGCAACCCAGTCTAAAAGCGGCTTACAAGGTAGGTGTTTATTTAAAACAAAAACATGTGGTATTTAATTATCTACTGCCTTAATTGTTATAATAATAAAATATTCAAAGACTGCAAAAGTCATGATGCCACTGGTGTTCAAAAACATTACTATCATCAATTGTTTTCAATGATGTAGCTGTTTGTTAGCAATTTTACTGTTATGAGTATATACTTCTAGATCTTTTTCATACTGTACAAGCTGTAAATGACTGTAATGGTGTACAACACTTCAAGAAGCTTCTAAATGTGCTTCTGTCTTTAAGTGCTTTTACTATGTCATAGAATATAACAGCTTGAAAGCTGTTGTGGCTGCCATATGATAAGGGACATCCTAGTTCACAACTGTTAATCTTTCTGAGTTGTATTTTTACTCACATTTATTTTATTGAACTCTAGTGCACATATCTTAGATTGTGTATTACTTGAATGAATGCAGCCCATGAATGAAATAGGAAAAAGAGGTAAGCAACTTGACTGTGAATATTTGTGCTTTGGCTTGGAGGGGCAAAGCAAACCAAATCCACTGGCAAATAAATAAAATAGTTTAATCACTTAGTGAAGGCAAGCAAGTGGGAATATATAAACTTATCTATAAATACAAGGGGGCTACTGAGAAACGCAATTTGCAGTTTAATGCTAACCGTTAAATTAGTCAACTGTTGTGTAAGTTTACAGCTTTCCAGCCTATTGCATTTGGTCGACAGGACAGCTGATCAACTTTGTTGTGAGAGTGACATAATTACAAAGGCTGGGGGATATTCCCTTTCCCTAGTATTGTGCAATCTCACAGTTAGTATATTTAATAAGCAGGGGGTCCAGGGGAGCTTGCCCCATATGCAAAAAAATTCCCAGGGATTAATTAACAGGGCTTCCACATCATGGCCAAGTCAACACTATTAGCCTTCCAGAACAATGAGCAGCATAGCTAAATAAAAATGCAGGTGACCAAGGCACTTTGCACAACCAGGAGCCTCTCCTCATAGCTGCAGCACAGATTCACTTCTAGATCATGGACACATCTAAATACAAATAAGGAAACAATAAGGGTGCACAAGAAATCACAGCAACTGATGTGAGTGTGCACACAGCCATTTAATGATGATGTAATCAACAGTAGATGCATACATACATAAATATATGAGCAATGAAAAGACAACCAACACAGACACTGAGACTGGAATTCAGTTCATTAACAGAAGTCATATGAAGAAGGCGAATATCAAAGTGCAAACTGAGCTGCGTAACAAAATATTACATGGGGAGGAAGTCCATAATGTCAAAGGCAATACAGCCATTCTAAGACAGTGAAGTATACATGGGAGATGTGGGGTATAAAATAATACATTTATGTGATGTAACAACCCACACCATACCTAACAACAATGGGGAGCGTTAGTCATCACCCATACTATACCATAAAGGTAATGAAAAAATGCAAATATTACTGAGCCAAGGTGAGTCAGTGCAGCAAATCATTCCACATGCCAGTACAGCAACATTGTAATGTAAAAGTAAGATACTGCAGACATCATACTGCAAGGGGTCATAAAAGCAATTAACTCAGAAATGTATCACATGTGCAGGCATACTGCAGAAATAAATGAATAACAAATGACATTCCCACAGGGAATTGAAACTTGAACTCCCACAATGCAATTTGTCATAGAACCACATTAACAAGAATAGCCACTGAAGCAGTCATAGTGCAGACGATCTACAACACATCACACATTACTACATAAGTACACAGAACAATCAAAGAAGTAATTATAACCATTAACGCCTCATATCCACAAAACCCCCATCCGAACAGTGTCAGAAGAATTCATGAAAATACTTATGTTAGCCATGCATCCCCACAAAAAACCTACACTCATTACGGGTTAGTTTTCCTGCATGGCAATATAATACATGATAGCACTAAAACAGAAACAATCAGGACTGAAACTGAATATTTGCCTATGTCAGTGAAATGTTCCAGACCTCTGTATAAACAGGGCATGCCACAGAAGCAGTGAGAGCAAAAATGATTGGGAAAACACATTTCAGGGGAACAGTACAGTTGATATCAGGACAAGCAAAATGAACATAACTAGGTTAGATCCCCCGAATTTCTTCAAGTGTATATTCAAATCTGCATTATATTAGCAAGGCATGCACAGATGGAGTCATCAGAGAGGTGACTGCATAATACATTTCAGGGGAATGAAATAGCTGTTATCAGGGCAAATAAAATGAACATAGTTGAGTTCAAAGCCCTATATTTCTTCAAGTATATATTTAACAGAACATGAATTAACAAGGCATGCAAGACGTAATTAGAAAAGAAATTTCAGTAGAACAGAATAGTTATCATCAGGACAAAAAATATATGCACATACGTGGGTTACCCGGACGTTTCACAATCATATTGTAAATTTACAGCAATTATTAACTTACGCCACAGAAGAAAATATACTGAACATGTATAAATAAGCAGATATCATGAAAATTCTAGTATAGTGTTGCAGATTGTAAAACAAATGGCAGAAAATGACATAACGTGGGTGGGGATTGAAACCCATCATTCCATGTACCCATCACTGCATGAATTGACTGAGACATGGAATCTCTCATTGGCACATATCCTGTTACTGCATTTTAGACTTTTATAGGATATTATAAGCACATGATAATGACATTTGTCGACATCCTACAAGGTAAGCCATCATTTCTTTGAACCCTTGTCTGCATAACTCATTTTCTCTTGACTACCTTCTGACTCTACAGAAGAAGTTATACAGCAGTTGTCAGAAAGTACAGATTTGAAGGGATATCATCAACAATGTGTGTGTGAATGAATATATCCATGGTGAAAAGAGAGTACAACACTTATGGGATCAAAGCCCTTGCATGTCACCAATTGCTTTTCATACTGGTATAGTGTACCCAGCACTGGATTTGAATCCCTACCTGCCTAAATCACATTCTTCTGACCTGTGCATTAGCTACCGATGCCACAGAAGAAGTTATGCAACAATTATCAGCACACATTTGAAGGGATATTATTAGTAGTGTGTGTGAATGAATATGGCCATGGTTAAAAGGGAACACAACACATATGGGACCAAAACCATACACCTGTGAAAGTGTCACACCCAAGTAGAGTTTGTCATTTCACATCTATTTACTAAGTCAGCATTGTGTCACCAATTGCTTTTCTCAAGAATATACCTCAAAAATCATTATACCCGAACCCCTGCCTGCCTTGCTCACATTCTCTTGACTTGTGCACTAGCTACTGATATCACAAATGAAGTTAGAAAACAGCTGGCAGAAAGCATGCATTTGAAGGGAGTGTGAAGAACATTCACTGCGTGTTGTGTGTCCTGATATACAAGTATACAGCATATGATGTTCATATGTCAATATAACATATTAAAATGCATCATGTATTGAATATAGGGTCAGAAACACAAGTAGTATATTGTAACTGACAATGGGAATGATGATTCTGCTTGCAACTATGGCATACATACCACATTGGCAGTCATCTGTACTGCAAAATGGTGTATCATATCACTTTCCATGAATAAAAACATGTCTCTGTGGTGAAATGTATATACAGTGACACACAACTCAGATATAATCTTGCTTATGGCTATATTGACTGGTGTCTGTATATACATATATATAGGCAAGTCTCTAGAACAAGATAAACCTTGTGATCTACACAGTGAAGGGCACATACAAATTGCAATCATAATATTTTCCAAACACAGTGGGTGCAACTATAAGTTACAATAGTGGTATGCACACAGTATGACAACACAAACTTTAATTTTATTATAATGCTTTAAAAAGAAAGCATTACTAATAATCTTCTAATTTATGAGAATTTGTGCCCCCAAAGTCTGTCAGTCATAACCCCCCTTTGTGATCAGTCATTACATTTGTTCTCCATCACCACATGAGAGTTAATCGGGAGGGGCAATCATTTAAACAGCCACTGAGGTGGTTTGAGGTTTTCTGCTTTTATTTTCCCAGCCCTAACTTTGCTTGTGCCCAGCAGGACAATGAGTACAGGACTGTCCACAGGGGCATTCCCTGTCCCTCCCAGTGTAGCATGAGCAGTGGTTTCCCTAGTCTCTACCACTGAAAATGTACCACCTATTCCCACAGTCCCTGTGGTAGGAAGTTCCACAGACACTGTGGTTAATAAGCAAAAAAAGTAGTAAAAAATATTTCTAGGCATGCCTGTGGAACCACTAGCAGCCCCTGGGAGGCAGTGTGCAAGGTCTGGAGAGGGCAGTATGGTATTATAAGCTCCCTTAGGTAAGAGGGACAGGTAGATTAGTGAGATGATTGTAATGATGAGGACTTAATTAACTGGAAACCTGAGTAAACTCTGCAACAAAGAATAATATGCTGGTAATTTAACATGCCAATAAGCAGCAATCAAGGGAGTAGCTATGCATACTCAGTGTACTCAAATGAGTACATTTTTCCTGAGTATCTCTTGGAAATGTCAGCAGTCTAAAAATCACAAAAACGTTTAGAACTATGTAAATTAATATTTGCAATGTAGAGATATACAAACAAATTATTGTGCAAAAACAGTACACCTCTAAAACTAGTTTTTTTTTTATGGCTATATATGGTAACAGCTAAAAATAATGTGCCTCTTCCTATATATCCGAGGTTAGCATTTTCAGGGTTGAGTACATTTTAAAGTAGTAGCTGGGTAGTGGGGGTGGAAGCATTAGGTTTGAGTACAAAATGTAAATATCTGGCTACACTCCCAGCATGGTGGCATAGTTTTACAATAACTGAAGAGGAATCTCAGTGCCAAGAAGTCCCAGGTAAATGGTATTACAGCAGTAAGTGCAGGATGAGAGAAAAGCATGGGTAAATGCATAAGGTGCTTTATCCTGGAAATATTCTGAGGAAAACAAGCTGATTTGACCACAGACATGTATCTCTAAATGTCAGCTGATTTGGCAAGACCACACCCACATCTTGCAGCACAGTTACAATCTGAAGGCTACTACCACCAGATGGAGGTGGCAAAGTAGACAAAACTTTCAAAGTAGCCTCAGTTTTGGAAGCATTGCATTTCAATTGATTAGCAGCTGAGCTAATGAGAATAGCCACCAAATCACTGGCAAGAGAACACAAACTCAGAATTTTCCAGTAGTAGAACAGAGAGGTAAAAATGGGCGTCATCAGCATAACAGATCAACAAATATGTTTTTGGACCATGAAGCACTATGTAATACATTATAGCAGGGAAAATGTCATTTATATTTTAGCCATATGGGGCCAGTGTTTAATAATAAAAGGGCTACCCTAATGACAAAACTACAGGCACCACCCATGTGGTGAGACAATGCAGTCTCTGATTTGAGGGATTCCATCCCATCTGTCAATGAGCAGACAACAAACACGTTGCCAAATTGGGAAAATGGCTTGACCAACTGATTAAAATTGTTTTTTCCATGTTTTAACTCATTGCTTCCTGTAAGAGTATAGTCATCAGGAAAGTAGCATTTCTGTGTATGCTGTTAGCCTATGCTCATCTTTAAAGGAGACTTCCTTGTATTCTGCAAATGAGCGTACTCAACAGTGTTTCAAAGTTTAAATTCTGAAGTCCTAATACAGATGCATACATAAAACTAAGGCTACAAGGTGACATCTACAATCTGACTTTATTTGCTAAGCGTGTAAAGTAAAATGGTCAGCATGAGATGTACATAATAAGAAGTTATGTACCTACCATAACGTTCCATGTTAGTTGTCTTCTTCTCACCTTCTTTCTTGCTGGATGGGTTCGGAGCTGATCCTCGGCTCTGACTCGGCCAATACTAAAGCTCGAGAGCTAATTCCACCGGCTCGAGGCTCCCCTATATCCCACAATGCTAGGCGGTAACTACTCAGATCTTGTTTGATAGCTAGACCAAGCAATTCTAGTCTCCATAATATGGAGAAGGGTAACCCACCTCTATATAAACCAGAGTGTAAGGTATTCCAGACCTAACAAAAGGGGAAATAGAGGTGGTAGAACGTGTGGGAATGAAACTCCTCCAGAGGAAGATCACAAAATGAATTCCTATCGGTCTGTCCAGGCTTGGGGGAAGGAGGGTGGGGCCTTAAGAAAGAAAGCGAGAAGAAGACAACTAACATGGAACGTTATGGTAGGTACATAACTTCTCAATGTTAAGTTGTCTATCTCGCCTTCATTCTTGCTGGATGGGACCGTGTCCCTAGCACCTTATCCCGGGTGGCCTATAGGAACAGACTCTTGAGAACAGTGGAACCAAAGTTGGCATGGTTTCTGGAGACCATGTCCAATTTGTAATGTGAAATGAAGGTATGAGGAGAAGCCCAAGTGGCTGCTGCACAAATGGAATCTATTGGCAGCCTGTCCTGAAAAGCTACGGATGTAGCTAATGCCCTAGTTGAATGAGCTCTAGGTCTTGAAGGTAATTTTTGATGTCTGATCTCATAGATGAAGGTAATTTTAGAGGAGAGCCATCTAGAAAGGGAACTTTAGTAACTGGAAGGCCCGATTTCCCTTCCGCATATGATAGAAAAAGCTGATCAGATTTCCTGAATTGTTTAGTCCTGTCTAAATAATATCTAAGTTGGCGGTGAACATCCAGAAAATGTAGCTTTTGTACCGACCTGTTGGAAAAGTTAGGGAAAAAGACGGGGAGATCAATTGTTTGGTTTATGTTTGTTTGAGAAGAAACCTTAGGTAAAAAGGATGGATTAGTACGGAGGGATACCCTATCTTTGTGAAACACTAAGTAAGGAGGGCGACTGCACAGAGCATGGAGTTCAGATATCCTTCTCACTGAAGTTATGGCTACTAGAAAAAGTGTCTTCCATGAAAGCAACTTCAGAGAACATGAAGCCGCTGGTTCGAAAGGGGGAAGGATTAAGGATGCCAGAACCAAGTTCAAGTCCCATTGAGGCGGGGGAATCTTTGATTGGAGGTTTGAGAAGAAAAACGCCCCTTAAAAAGGCTTTGCAGAGCTTG
The DNA here is from genome assembly GCF_019279795.1 of Protopterus annectens. Taxonomy (NCBI): domain Eukaryota; kingdom Metazoa; phylum Chordata; order Ceratodontiformes; family Protopteridae; genus Protopterus; species Protopterus annectens. Next base: position 246,578,807 of record NC_056748.1, read on the forward strand.
TGAGCTATGATGCTAGACTCTGAGACACCTACATGATAATTAGATATAGCAGCCAACTGAACTCTAATGGTAGATGAAGAAGATCCTAAATGAAAGAGTTCTGCTAGAAAGTCTAGAATAGACTGTATAGGTGCAGTGAAGGGATCTATATTTTTTGATGTTGCCCAAAAGGAGAAGCATTTCCATTTGCTATTATAAATCTTCCGGGTAGAAGATTTATGAGAAGCTATCAAGATATCTCGGACCGAGCGAGATATTAAGGAAAGCCTGGCTAAGGTCGGAATCGGAGAAACCACGATGTGAGGTTGAGAGAATGAAGAGATTGGTGCAGCTGGCCCGATTGGTGTGTCAACAGATCTGGCACTGGGTCCAGATGCCAAGGCTGCTCCAAAGGGTAAGGATGAAGGAATGGAAACCATATCTGTCGAGGCCAGTAAGGGGCAATGAGGATCATTGTCACTCTCAAGGCGATGGCTTTCTGAATTAGTTGAGTTATCAGTGGAAAAGGGGGAAAAGCATACAGAAGTCCCCGGGGCCAATCATGGACTAGAGCATCTCTGGTGGGATGGCCTGGTAATGGGAAGAGAGTGAAGAAGTCGTGACACTTGCTGTTTTGGGGAGTAGCAAAAAGATTGCAGCAAGGCTGGCCCCATTGTTGGAACATGTCTTCCAGTACTGATTTCTTCAGAGACCACTCGTGGGGCATGAGAATTGCCCTGCTCAACTTGTCTGCAATCACATTGGACTTCCCGGGAATGTGCATTGCTACCAGAAAATGCTGAGAAGAGATCGCCCATTGCCAAAGTCTGAGTGCCTCTCGACATAAGGAGTATGATCTGGTTCCGCCTTGTTTGTTGATGTACCACACTACGGACATGTTGTCCGTCTGGATTGCAATAGTCCCTGTGGGAAGAGAGTTGTGAAGGGCTTGCAACGCTAAAAGCACTGCTCTCATCTCTAAGACATTTATGTGCAAGTGGCACTCAAAAGGTTGCCATGTGCCCTGGACTGTCCTGCCCTGATAATGCCCCCCCACCCAATCAGGGAGGCGTCTGTTGTCAATGTGGTGACTGGGGGGGGGGGTGAAGGGTCTTCCTTGGAGAACCTGAGGTGATGTGATCCACCAAGACAGTTGATTCTTGCATGATTGAGTTATCAATATGGTGTGGGACATCGGGAGCTGTTGGAAGGACCATTGAGTAAACAGCATCCATTGGAGGATCCTCATGTGGAAGCGAGCTAAGGGGAGAAGGGGGATAGATGCTGCCATGAGTCCTAATACCTTCAAGACTAGTCTGGCTTTGACTTTGTTGCATTGTAAGAGAAGGTAAACTTGTTTGCGGATGTCTGACACTCTCTGCTCTGTAAGTCTGGCTGAAAGATTGAGTGTGTCTAATGTGGCACCTATAAAGGTAATAGATTGACAAGGCGACAAGGCAGATTTTTCGAAATTTATTGAAATGCCTAGAGCTTGGCAAGTTTGGATAGTGAAGTCTCTGGATAGAAGTAGTTGATGTCTGGTGGTGGCAGTAAGGAGCCAGTCGTCTAAATATGGAAACACCTGGAATCCTTGACGTGCATTTGGTAAACACTCAGGGGGCTGTAGTGAGACCAAAGGGCAGGGCTCTGAACTGGTAGTGACTGGCTCCCAGCCTGAAGCGGAGTAATCTCCTGGAGCATCTGTTCATCCTTATATGGTAGTACGCATCCTGAAGATCTATCGAGCACATTCAATTGTCCTGACCCAAGAAGGGTAGAATGGACTGTAGCGTGACCATCTGGAATTTTGTTTTTCTGACATACTTGTTTAAGTTGCTGAGATCCACTATGGGTCTCCAGTCCCCTGTTTTTTTTGGTACCAAAAAGAATTTGGAGTAGATTCCGGATCCTTGTTGGTCTGCTGGGACTGATTAAATAGCTCTTTTTGATAGCAACTTTGAAATTTCTAGTGCTGCTCGTTCCCTTAGACTGGGTGGAACGTCTGGAAGGGATCCTTTGGGATGGGATGGAATGTGAATAAAGGGAATTTTGTAACCCTCAGATATGATCGACTGTACCCATTTGTCTTGTGTAAGGGAAAGCCAGGCTTTTGGGTACAGGGATAATCTTCCCCCGTCTGCCTCCGAAGGTGGACAGCCAGGCAGCTCCTCAGGGATGCTGAAAGGGTTTATTAGAGAAAGTTTCTCTGCTACCCTGGTTTTGCGGACCTCCTCTGCCTCTAGGGTGGCGTCTATTGTTATTCCCCCCTCTGCCTCTAGAGGGGAATCAACCTTGTCCGTCAGATGAGACTCCCTGGGTTTGTTTGTGGAACCACATCTTTCCTCCCCTCTGACCTTTGGGATAAGGCCTAGAAGGGGTAGAAAAACGGACTCCCATGGCAGAGAGAGTCTTAACTTCCACCTCTCACCTAGTCAATGTATCCTTCACCTGAGGACCAAACAAGGATGATCCATCAAAGGGGTAATTGGTGAAGGACGCCTTGAAAGGGTCCGCAAAGTTGCACAGCCGCATCCAAGCGTGATTTTGTAGGGCAACGCCTGTGCCTGCGGCTCTACTCGCTCCATCTGCAGCATATGAGATTAGCCGCATGGAGGAGTTAACGATGGAGTTCAGGGTTGCCAACTGGGAGTTTATTCTGTCTTGGAACCCCTCAGCTGTTGGATCCTTTACCTCTTCACTCATATCCTTGAGTAAATCTCTCTGGAGATGAGTGAAGTGACATAAGTAGTTCAGCGACCGCATTGAAAAGGTCGCTGATGAGAACATCTGCTTACCGTACCTGTCCATAGTCATAGATTCCTTATTAGGAGGATGGACAGGTACCGAAGGATTGGCTAACTCCTTCTTAGTGGCTGCGGCCACCACCATGGCATCGACGGGGATGCCTTTAGATAAAAAATCTTTATCTCTAGGGGCAGTAATAAACTTAGACGGCCTCCTCGGGGTGGTTCCACTGAATCAGGAGCTGTCCAGGCCTTCCTTGCCACCACTTCCATAAGGGGGTCAAAGGGAGGGGACACCCAGGATGTAGAAGGGCGAGAGCCGAACGCCTCAAGGTACACTGACTCATCCTCTGAAGGGTTAAGGGCTGGCCAGTTCCCCCTCTGTTTCAGGATCTCAAGGATGTCAGCAAAGGAGACATCCTCAGAGGGGGATCGAGGGGAACCTTCAGATTCCTCTAAGTCAGTGTCAGAGGTGATAGACTCAGGGGAGTCAATGTGCTTCCTCTTGCACTGCCTCTTCCTAGGGGGTTCTCCTACCGGATCAGGAGAGGCCTCGGAAGAGGAGGAAATTCCCAATGGGGAAACTTGAGGAGTTGGCTCTCTGCGGTCTGAAGCAAGGGTGTGGGTAGAAATCACCGCAGGCACTGATGATGGAGGGGCTGACGGAGCCGACTGTGGGGCAGACACTGGTTCTAGCATGCTCTGCATGACCTCAAAGGCACCCCTATCGGGCAAGGTCGGAGGTCCCCGCTCCGAAGAGACCAGGACCCCCCCGGCACCGACAGGGACGGCTCCGAGGCTGATGTCGGAGCCGAACTCACCAGCGCCAAAGCACCGAGAGGGAGAGCGGGGTTGGACAAGGGTCCGATGCTACTCGCCCCCTCGGAGCTGACAAGGGAAGCTCAGCGCCAAGATCCCTCCAAAGAGGAGATTGGAGCAGACGACAGAGCCGAAAGGGAAGGTATCGGATCCGACGCACCAACAGTCCTGGGCTGACAGTCCGATGAGCCCCGGCTCCAAGCTCAAAGGAGTCAGAGGAGGAACACATTGAGGGACAGAAAAAGCCACTGACTGATGAGTCGGGCTATGAAGCATTTGGGCCAGCGCCTCGGACTAGAGAAGTCTACTCACTACCCTTTGCAAATCATGGTCAGATAGCCTGAAAGACCGTGAGGAATGCGATCTATGTCTCCGCTCCGAAAGAAGAGGGGATCCTGGAGCCGATGGAGGGAGACTTAGATCTCTTTCTTAAAGGTTGCTCCGATAAAAGTATCGGAGCCAACTGAGTCTTATCAGCCTTGGCTCCGGCCGGAGGTAATAGTATGAGGCTTGGAAACATCGGCTCCAGCCGGAGCCGATATCGAAGCAGTTTTGATGCTTCCAGAGGACGGCTCTGAAGCCGGAGCCGACTGTCTGGAAGTCTTAGAAGGCTTCCCCGACACAGACTGGGTCAGGGGGCCTTCAGGCTTTAATAAGCCACGCAAAATCAATTTATTTTTGCATTCCTGCAGGACTCTAGGGCTGAAACCATGGCACACAGCACATGAGTCCTGCAGGTGCAAAGGTCCCAGGCAATACACACAAGAAGTGTGACTGTCTGTCAGAGACATTTTCTGACAGCACAAATCACACTTCTTGAAGCCTGAGACCTTGGAGTCCTTAGACATAGTAAAGGCCTAAGTAATAAAAAGCACACACACACACACACACACACACACACACACACACACACACACACACACACACACACACACACACACACACGCACGCACAGGCCTTTAAGAAAATGTAAAATTCCAGTCACACTAAAGGACTAGGAGAAGGAGGGGAAGGGGCCTAAGGCCTAAAGATAAAGGGGAATAAAGGGAGGGATTATAGGCAAAAGAGGTGAATCGATTCAAAGAAAAGGATAATTAAAACTAAAGGTTATACTAAGAAAGTAATAGGGGTCTAAAAGATTGTAAAAATAGAATAATTTTTCACTAACCTGCCAGAGCTGGTAGAAAAGCACCTCGTCAGCTAAGCGGCAAACGAGAATGGAGTAGTTACCGCCTAGCATTGTGGGATATAAGGGAGCCTCGAGCCGGTGGAATTAGCTCTCGAGCTTTAGTATTGGCCGAGTTGGAGCCGAGGATCGGCTCCTAACCCATCCAGCAAGAATGAAGGCGAGATAGACAACTTAACATCTGGAGTTATTAAGGATTGTTCGCAAAAAGATATGAACAATGTGATATATTTCCATGTTTATAATAATAACACAAAAATGGAGTGTGATACAGTCATGTTATTGATGGAGTATTTCACGCACTGGGTATTAGAAAAAAATAAAATGAAAAGATGATAGGTTATCTGGAGACATTCCAAGATATAAATGCTTTTTTGGTAAAGCAGTTATGACTGTTAGCTCTACTTTTCAAAACTGCATTAATTTCATAAAAGATGTGTGACTATAGGTGAACAAATGGTGCCATCTTACACAAAACATTAAGGCTCACAATGTTCCACTGATACTTGCCATATGACACACACACACAGGTCAAAGTAAAATAGATAGTAATCAGTTTATAGACAATAGAAAGCAATTAGCAGAGAGGTACCAAGTAGAACAGGTTTTCTTTCATTTCCTGAATACAGAAACCTGTTAGCTGGGAAGACTAAGTTACTGGCATATACAGTGTAACCTACTGGTCAAGAGAAAGGACGGTGGCCAACTTTGTAAGTGGTCTTTAGAGTACAAGAACAACTCCTGTCGGGGGGGGATGTTAAAAAATAATTCCCAGCATATGTAAGCATGTATTTGACTAGATGAATTTACTACACAGCCAGGTTCTTCAAGTTAAATTTGCTTACATTGTACAAAGACAAAATTCTCAGTGAAGATGTTTGGGAGTTGTACCTTGTGCCAGAGCTTCAGCAGTATCTGGGTTGATGTAGTGACCCCAGGCTATTGTATAAACACAAAATTCTCTGTGAAACTGTTTGGGAGTTGGCCCTTGAGGCAGAGCTTCAGCGGTATCTATGTTGATGTAGTGACCCCAGGCTCTGCTCTGTGAGGAAATTGGTGACTGAGTCAGTACACTTGATATCAACATATTATTAAGCCCTGGGGGGATCCAGAATCTAAGCATATCAGCAACTCTCGCCTATTGGTATATATTCTGTGTTCAATAAATCCATATCAGAATGTTGTAATGTGGAATCTGATGACAGAGTCTACAGCTGAACACATCTCACCATATATGTCAGGACTGTCTGTCTGTGTAAATAAAGACTGTCTCTACTTGATCTATAACATATCTGCTCAGTAGTATTTGTTTACAAGTACTGCTGACAGACAGACTATTTCCATACATATATGTTTTGTTAAGGTGTGGCTGCTCACTGTGACTGCAGTAGTGTGTACATGCCACCTGCACAATTTAGAGTATGCCATGGCTGTATTTATGTAGTCTGTATGCAGTGTTCATAGGTTCATAGGTAGATACTAGGCTATCAGCCCTAGGGCCTATACAAGCCCAGCCAAAAAGGTACACTAGCTTTTGCCACCCAAGAAAATTATTTTCCTGTGCCACTGTCAAGCAGAGCCACAGAGGTGATCCCCGGGGTGAATTTCCTATTTCCCATCCAATCATCAAGATTTTTCTTGAAGAGTGCTAATGAGGAGCTTTGTTTGATATAGATAGGTAGTTTATTCTAGAGTATGGGAAGTCTCTGGGACAGGAATCTATCCCTCCGGCATGTTCTTTTTATTGTGGTGACAAGGTTTAGGTCTCTAGAGCATGTAGCTCGGAGGGATTGGGATTTCTTTAAGTGGAGCATGTCCAACAGCTTTGGGTTTGACATAGCTTTGTATGTTAGGCAGAGATCACCTCTGAGTAGGCGATATGCGACGGAATAAAGCTGGAGTTTTTTTAAATGGTCTGCATAGGGTATCTGTTTGATGCCGGTAATCCTCTTTATGAGGTATTTCTGTGGCCTTTCCAGTTGTTGTATATGTCTTGTGAGGTACATACTAAAAGTGGTGTTGTACTCTATAATGGGTCTAATGAATGATGAGAAGAGGGGAACAATGACCTTTTTTTTCTGGATGAGAAACCTTTTGTGATGAGGTGTGCCACGTAGAAGGATTTCCTGACTATGGTGGCGATGTGATTATCAAAGGAGAGACTACTGTCCATCTGTGTCCCAAGGTCTCTTATCACACTTTCGGTGTTAAGTATACTACCGCCTATGTTGTAGTTCATGGGTACAGAGTTTTTACCAAAGGGGATGACAATGCACTTTTTGGCATTGAGCTTGAGCCCATGGCTTTTATACCAGGCATCTGTCTCAGTGAGGCCCTTTTGTAGGATGTCCACATCATTAGGAGTTTCGATTATGGCTCCTAGTTTGAAGTCATCTGTGAACTTCATTAGCCAAATACCTTCTGTGTTAGCCTGTACTTCAGAGAAGTAGATACCAAACAGGAGAGGACCCAGGACTGAGCCCTGTGGTACTCCACTTGTCACTTGTCTGAAGTCGGATTTGGAGTCTGCTACTTTCACAGTGTGGGTTTTGTCAGTGAGCCAGTTGGCAACCCATCTTGTGAAATAGGGATTTATACCTAGTTTAGTGAGTTTATCTATAATTCCAGAATGGGGGATGGTGTTGAAAGCCTTGGCGAGATCTAGATAGGCTGTGTGAACCACCTTACCCTCATCTACAGCTTTGGTGACTGCTTCAAAGAAGTCTATCAGGTTTAGGAGACATGATCTGCCTTTTACAAACCTGAACTGGGTGGGGTCCAGAGTTTGGAGATTACAAATGTCTTTGTTTATAAGTTTCATGATGATACTTTCCATGGCCTTGCAGACCAGGCTCATCAGGCTAATGGGTGGTAGTTCCCGGGGTCTGTGGTGGCTCCCCCCTTGTGGAGTGGGATAACCATCGCTGTGCGCCATTCAGCGGGCACAAAGCCTAAGGTGAGGCTATGAATGAACATGGTACTTAGGTAGGATGCCAGTTCGTTCTGTAGTTCGTGTAGAACGCAGCCTGGGACGTTGTCTGGTCCCATGGATGCTGTGTTCTTGGCTTTGGAGAGTGTGGTTTTTACCTGTGCAGCCATGATTACAGGAACTTTGCATTCTTCTGGTATGAGATGGGCCCTTTAGGTGGTGAGAGGGGGGTAAAGTTAGCACTGAACCTATCTGCTAGGATGTTGGCAATATCATTTGGGTCTGTATATTTAGTGCCATTGTGCTGTAACTCAAAGCAGATCTGAGTGTTGCCATTGAGATTCTTGACATAGCTATAGAATGCTTTGTGGTTGTCTTTAGAATCAGTGGCGATTATATTTTCGTTACTAGCTTTGGAGGATTTTATCAGGGATTGCAGCTTCTTACTGAGGCTGACCAGGAAACTCCTCCACTCGTGTGGATCCATTCATGTAACGTGTAGCTTCTATGGTCCATTCATGACACCCCATCTCCGTTCATTTAACGTATAGGTTCTATGGTCCTATGCATAGGTGTGCACATGTGGTATGCATTTAGTTAGACTCTGTTGTGCGCATTCTGATGAGAAAGGCAGCCCATCTTGTGACATAGGGATTTATACCTAGTTTAGTGAGTTTAGCTATAATTCCAGAATGGGGGATGGTGTTGAAAGCCTTGGCAAGATCTGGATAGGCTGTGTGAAACACCTTAACCTCGTCTACGGCTTTGGTGACTGCCTCAAAGAAGTCGACCAGGTTCAAGAGGCAAGATCTGCCTTTCACAAACCCGAACTGGGTGGGGTACAGAGTTTGGAGGTTACCAATACCTTTGTTTATGAATTCCATGATGATACGTTCCATGGCCTTGCAGTCCAAGCTCATCAGGCTAATAGGGCGATAGTTCCCAGGATCAGTGGTGGCTCCCTCTTTGTGGAGTGGGATAACTGTTGCTGCTCGCCATTCAGTGGGCACAAAGCCTGACACGAGGCTATGATTGAACATGGTGCTTAGATGGGGAGCCAGTTCATTCTGGAGTTAATATAAAACGCAGCCTGGGATGTTGTCCAGTCCCATGGATGCTGTGTTTTTGGCTTTAGAGAGTGCTGCTTTTACCTGTGAAGTTGTGATTACAGGGACTCTGCATTCCTTCTGTATAAATATGGGCCCTTTAGCGGGTGAGAGGGGGTAAAGTTAGCATTGAACCTATCTGCCAGGATGTTGGCAATATCAGTTAGTTCTGTAATTTTTGTGCCATTGTGCTGTAACTCAGAGCAGATCTGGGTGTTGCCATTGAGATTCTTGACATAGCTATAGAATGCTTTGTGATTGTCCTTAGACTCAGGGGCAATCTTGTTTTCATAGCTAGCTTTGGAGGATCTTATAAGGGATCTCAGCTTCTTGCTGAGGCTGACCAGGGAGCTCCTCCACTCATGGGATTTTACTCTCTTTTGCAACAATTTCTTCCTTCTATTGTAGATTTTGTTTATGGCAGGGGACCACCAGATTGGCTTCCTTTTTTTGGAGGATAGCATCTTGGTTCTGTTTGGGATAGCACGATCCATGCACTCATGTAAGTGCTTATAGAGTGCATTTGTGTAGGATTCAGCAGTCATAACTGTATTGTCCATCTGCATGGGTGTCATGAAGTTCACCACTTCTGTCTTAAGAAGCATGAAGTTTGCTTGGGAGAAATTTTTTACCGTGGTTTCCTTAATGGGGGGTGGGGGCGGGATGAAGATATCTAGGGTGATTAGCTTATGGCTGGATCTGACCAAAGATGAGTTGACTTCAGGTGTGGAACACCAATCACTCATGTTGGTAATGACTAGGTCTATGTATTGTTGCCTCTGGTGGGGGTGTGGATAAGTTGATCCAGGGCACTGGAATTTATGAATTCCAGAAAGCGATGAGCGAAGGTATTGGTACATGAGTAGTTTTCCCAGTTAATGATGGGGTAGTTGAAATCACCCAATATTAGGGTGTTTGGCTGAACCCTAATATTTTCCAGTAAATCAAGAAAAGAGGAGTGGGAATCCTGGGGCATGGTAGGGGAATCTGTAGCAAGCTACAATTTGGATTGCAGTTTTGCCCAGAGTTAGTTGCACTTGGATAACCTCGGCTGAATTATGCTGAGCAACTAGCCGGGAGGTGTGGATATCCTTAATGAATATGGACACACCTCTGCCTTTGGTGTTCCGGTCCAGGTTAGACAGCCGAAAAGTGTGGTATGAGTTATAGCTTGGTAATGCAGGGGTGCTCTCTGGAGCCTTAAACCAGGTCTCAGTCACTGCACAGACATCGATGTTCTCCATTTTAAGGAGTGCCTTGAGTGAGTGCATTTTGAGATTTAGACTTCTAGCATTGAGTAGTATTACCCTCAGTTTTTGCTTGCCTGTTCCTGTTATGGTGGTGAATTTGTCATTTAAACCTTGCCTAAAAAGGCACTATAGGGGCGGCAAGAGCCTTTGCCAGTATCCGGAATCCCAGGGGTGACAGGTGCAGGCCATCTCTGGAAAAGTATTGTGGTCTGTTGACCATGTCGTCCCAGGCAGACAGATACTATAGGGGTGGCAAGAGCCTTTGCCAGTATCTGGAATCCCAGGGGTGACAGGTGCAGGCCATCTCTGGAAAAGCATCGTGGTCTGCTGACCATGTCGTCCCAGGCAGACAGATACTGGATCCCCTTAGAATGACACCAGAAGCTTAGCCAATTGTTGAAGTCAATCATTTTGCCCTTGTACTGTGGTATCATTCTCGGTGATGGCAGGATACTATTCAGGGCTAGGGTCATACCTGCCTGGGGTGCAAGATCGGAGAGTTCTTCCATGTCTCTTTTCATGTAGTGAAGGGAGGTACATCTCAGATCGTTCACACCAACATGGACAATCACACAGTCATATTTGTACTAATTGTGGAGTGACCTAAGTGCCTGGGTTATGTGGCGGATCCTGGCACCCAACAGGCAGCTGACAGTGACCTTCTCCTTGTTTAGCCTGGTGAGTGGGACATCAGTGTGCCTCACTATAGACTCACCTATAACTAGTGTGTTGGGTACGTTGTTTTGCCTTATGGACTGTGGTTGAGTGGCACACTGAGTCTGTGGGCTATGTGTCATCTAACTGTTAGTAGTAGGAGGTTGCTTGCATTTCTGCTTTGGAGGTCTCTGTTGCTTGAGCAGATTATTATTGAGAGCCTCCGCAAATGTTTTTCTGTTTCTATGTGTGGATTTTGGTGGTGTAGTTTTAGTGGGACTATGTGATGAGCGTGGTGTGGTGCAAGTGTTTACCTTCTCCTCTTGACTATTAAGTTCAGTCTTGGTTGGAGAGAGCTTTACCACCAGTTTGGCTATATAAGTGCATCTCTCACAGGTTGTAGTGTTGAGTGGTAGGAGGAGAGGGTTGCCTGTGTACATGAGGCAATTGCTACATTGCCCCAAGATGCCCGCATTCATCATATAGACAGGAGAGAACACTGGGAGATAACCCTTTGACATGCCTGAATAAAAAAATATTTTCCTCTAGACAAGTGAGGAAACTGAGTACAGGAGCTGTTTTTCTCTAAGCAAGTGAGGAAAGTAAGTACCAAAACTGTTTTCCTCTAGGTAATGAGGAAGGGTGAGTGCTATAGTAATTTGTAGTTTATTTAGTGCTTACAAGTGCTGAACAAGTGCTGAGCACGGATAAGCAAATTCAAGAGCTAAAACTAAGAATCTGTATCTGGATCTTGTTGTAGATAGGCTACCTAGTGCTTACCACTCCCACTGATAAGCTAGAAGGTTTCCACTCCAACACAGAAAGGCTTGGGGGCACAGAAGCTTACAAACAGTCCTGGATACAGTAAATCTGTATCTGGATTAGACTACTTACAGGAAAGGCAGAAAACAAGCTTAGAATTTATATATATGTTGTGTCTTTCAGCTTTTCCCGGTTAGGGGTCACCACAGCAGAACTCCGGTCTGCTAATGATTGGCAATGGATTTTTTACGTGCCGAGTTGCCAGCCCTGATGCACAACCTTCAACGAAGGTATGCCCATTCACGCATGTCTCCACACAGAAGACGCTCTAGCTGAGAATCGAACAGGACGTCTTATTGTGAGGCGACAACGCTTCCGCAGCACCACCACCGCAGTTCGGAATTTATATATATATATATATATATATATATATATTTTTTTTTTTTTTTTTAGTTAAGTGGGTTGGCGTTCTCAAAAAATTCTCTCTGTATTAGAAAGAATGAGCTAATGACAGTAGCAAAAACACTTTAAATGCAGTACAGGCTAGCACACGAGTATGTAGCAATATTAAGGCAAATACAGTTTAAATAAATGCAGATAAGTTAAAAATGACAAAAACAATTTTATGAAAAATCAAATAAGAGTACTTGAACACTTAAAAGCACACAGAACAGCAAATGAAGGTATTACAGTAGAAGACAGTTATGTAAGAGCAGCTCAAGAAACTATAAGTCATTTTTTTTTTTTTTTTTTTTTTTTTTTTTTTTGTGGAGAGAGAAGGAACAGAGCAGATTAAAATGCTATAGGGGATGTCCTTCCCAAGTGCTCTCTCTGAACACAGCAGAGGAGATGGGACTGGTAAGAGTGTCTGAAATCAAAATATGATCTCACTGTACTCAGTTGAGTGAGCAAATGAGATGGGCCCAGTAGGAGTGTCCAAAAACAGATTTAAAGCAGGGGCGAGCAATTCCAAAGCCACCAAGATTAACACCCCAACAAGAACGGGGTGGGGGGACTAACTGCAGCTAGAGATAGGGAGTATTATCTCCCTGTATTATATTATATATAATGTATTGCCACGGTGGTACAGCAATAGCGTTGTTGCCTCACAGCAAGGGGTTCTCCTGTTCGATTCTCGGCTGGAGTGCCTTCTGTGTGGAGTCTGCATGTCCTCCCCGCAGTCAAGTGGCCTCCGAAAAACATGTGTGAATGGGCATACCTTCATTGAAGGTTGGGCATCGGGCTGGCAACTTGGCACCATAAAAATCGAATGTCAGTTATTATTGGACCGGAGTTCCGCTGTGGCAACTCCTAACCGGGAAAAGCCGAAAAGACAAAAAAATTATATATAACAATTATCTACCAATTTCTAATCTTAAATAAGTGCAGAGAAAAGTATACTTAAATCAGCTTTTGTTAATTGATTTATGCAGGTGAATCTCAGCAGCCAACCACTCGGAAGATGAGCAATTCAATTCATAAAGCCAGTAATGCTCTAAAGACAGGTTGGCATCTGCTGACTGAACCCTCTAGCAATTTGTACACAAGGTGGCTGCCCCAATTCGCACCAGGGTCTATATCATACGGGCAAATCGCACAAATTGCGAACATTCGTAATATTGAACATACCGGACCTCAAAGTGCTTTTTCTGAGATCGCGGTACAGTGAAGAATGGGATATTTGTCCTTTCCTCACTGTAGTGCGATCTCGGAGTTGGAATATATATTTAGCGGGGGGGTGCGAATTTTGAGGTCCAGTACGTTCGATATTATGAACGTTCGCAATTTGTGCGATTCGCTCATAAGATATAGACCCTTCGCACCACCCTAGCTATGCCTCTTGTGACAGAGACATGCCAGTGGAAAGTAAGAAGAACTGACAAATGACAAATATTACTGATTCCATCTGCCTAGAAGCAAAGTGATATTCTAGATTACATCAATTCTTTATGGAAATTAACTGATAACACCTACATGTCTGATACCTCTCTGTCTATATTTCAGATATTGTCAAACATTATATAGAAGTGCAATTTGTTCAACAATATGTTCAGCTAAGGAAGTACATGCAAAGAATTTAATTTTGAGTGCAATTTATGTCAACTACTGGAACTACGAGTGTATCTGAGTACAGTAAATGGGAATGGGGTAGAAGTGTGTGTGCAAGTGATTTCAGGTTAAGGTTACAGTAAGGGCTAGGTTACAGGATAGATAAAGTGCTCTGCATGTTTGATAGTGCTTATGTGTCTGGGTGTGTCCCAGTGTCTTATGTCAGGGTACTGCTAGGGAAATGGGTTCTCATAACTTAATGTGTCAGGTTAGGGTTGGAAGTGGGTTCACGTTAATGGTTAGGGTTAGCAAACATGTATAAGGTGAAGTGGGGGTGAATAAACCAGTCTTATCAAAATTTATGATCAATTTTTTTTAAAAATAATTAGATCCCCTTCACCTAATTAGTGCAACCTCAGAGTATGTTATGTAAAGTATTGGGAGTATGGAGGGGGAAGAAAAAAAGTCAATCTCTTGCTAATTTTGCTGAAAATACTCATAATAATACACACACACACACACACACACACACACACACATATATATATATATATATATATATAGAGAGAGAGAGAGAGAGAAGGATATTCCCAACACACACACACACACACACACACACACACACACACACACACACACACACACACACACACACACACACACACACACACACAGACTCTCACACAGAGCAAACACATAGTATATAAGATTGCCATCATATCACCTCTATGTAAATCATTGGCACTGTGTTAACTAACCCTATCATAAGTGTATTGACATACAGGGGTGAGTTTGGTAGCAGAGGTACAGCAAGCTCAACATAGGCTTGTAACACTGCAGGCCCTCTCTGGTCTTTTGTGACTCACACATTAGGAAGCCAAAATAAGATACAGATAATCACACTTATTCAGGAATAAGTAATGAGCAGAACACAATTAAGAAAGATTTTGGACTGTATTCCCACTCCTTTCTACTACCCTAGGTAAAGTGGTCCAAGTGAGCACCTCTGTCCCCATATAATTGTATGGTTGAACACTGTAATTCTCACTATCTTGTACATTTTTCCATTCCAATTATATTTGCAACTGCACTACTATGCAGTCAAAACTTAAGATGCAATAACACCAGCAACTAGGGTGACACTGTAAAGTTTCACACAAAGAGCGGCTAGTCTGTTTGAACTTACATAAACTTTCACTATATTTCACCTACCTAGTAAATTAGTTACACCTAGGATACAAATTATGTGGCATTGTGCACCCTTATTGTGGGAACAGCCCCATTAAGCCCACAGTATGGCATATATTCCTAAGGCACACAGTCTGATATGCTGTACACCATTGTAATAAACTACAACCTTCCAAAGTGCCTAATACAGTGTATAAACTTAGAGAACAGGGTATACAGTGATGTGCTCCCTAATATCACATTTACATTGCCCAGAGCACCTTGTCTTTAAGTTGATTTGTAGGAAGCTTGGATCACCCTCTTGTGTACTGCTACTGTCTCTTGCTTCTCCCCATTCTCTTGTAGTATTCATTGTACCAGAGGCACTCAATGTACACACTGCTGCTGGCACTGTACCATTCACTGGTATTCACTGTACACACTGCTGCTGGCATTGTACCATTCACTGATACTCACTGTACACACTGCTGCTGGCACTGTGCCATTCACTGGCACTCACTGTACACACTGCTGCTGGCACTGTACCATTCACTGGCACTTGCTGTGCACACTGCTGCTGGCACTGTACCATTCACTGGCACTCACTGTGCACACTGCTGCTGGCACTGTACCATTCACTGGCACTCACTGTGCACACTGCTGCTGGCACTGTGCATGCACTGGCACTCACAGTACACACTGCTGCTGGCACTGTACCATTCACTTACCACAGAATTTACTGAGCTCCACTGCCTCACAGATGTGATTCCATTGCTTTTACAAATGATTACTGCTAATCTGGTAGTACAGCTGTAGCCCAAAATACATTCATAAAATGACTTGTGCTGTCAAAATATGTCTGGCATAAGAATCCTGGAACCATCAGGGCTGGCAAGCAATTGACAATTATGCTGTTGGCAACATGCTACCAGAATTATTTAATTGAAAAGAAACCAAGCATAATAACATCAAACATTAACAAATGCAATAGTGTAAGTGCAGCAACACAAGTAGAAATCCATTAATAAGTTCAACAAAATAATCATAAGTACATCAAATGTGATTTATTGTGACCCCCAAACCCATGACTGACAGATATATTCATATCATTAGGTTGTGTATGATTAATGTGTAAAATAATGGGTTTGTTCCATTTCGTGATTATTCATGCCACAGTCTCCTTTCTAGTCTTCTGTTTCTTTTGCTGGGGTAACAGATACAATCCACACAACATGACATCACAATGAATGTCAATGTAGTCTTGCTTTTGCTGCATGGTTTACCAGAGTTTAGGGAGAAATGCAATGTAGTTTTCGCATGGACCACAACTACCACTCCCATGCCTCCCACACTGGTCTGGATGCTGAGCTGTGGGTTTTCCACTGGAAGATCATGATAGCCCTGATATATGGAGAAAGCAAAAGTGATGACCAACATGTTTGGCTCAGTTGCTTTCCACATTCTTCATGCATGCAAGTACATTGCTCCTTCAGTCCAGTGGGACAAGCCCATTGCTATGGCCAACCTCATTATACTGAGCTGAAGGATAGCATCAGCAATCTCATTCCCCAGTATGAAAGCAAGTACAAGTATTGCCTTCATTTCTAACTGGATTTCATAGTAGACTGAATACTCTAGCACAAACCATAGTTTTGTAGCTACTGCTACATAATTTAGCTAATTGAAAGAAACAGTCTTTCATCTTGAATCTTATTAACCACAACTACAGAGCATTCACAGATGCACTCTGAAAGCTGAGCATTATATGGATGGAAATCAACGTGCAGATCCACAGCAATAGTTAGCAACTCATCAAACAACTGCCCATAAGGTTCTGTGGTATTTTCTGAAATGAATACATAGATGATTAGGGTCATGAGGGATTTGCTAACTGTGGACAGTTATGCATCTTTGTCATACAGCAGAATGTATCAGAAAGGTCCCATTCATCAGCCAAAAGGTTAAATTCTGGAGATTCCTAAAATTCTGTTTTGCTGTTAGCAGCATCACTGACAAGGCAACCTCCTTCCCAGAGATATGCTACATCAATAAGGTACTTCAGTATGAGAAAGTATGTAGTAATTGTGGAAAAGTTCTTGGCTCCGTGCTTCACTGTGGCATAACGACTTTCTCCTTGTGATGTATTATCTGGACTCGGGAGTGTTTTTGGGGACATGCTCTAACACATCTGCTACAGAGAATTGTGGGGATGTCATTTGTGTGCTGCACATTCTCCTTGGTTTTATGAACAAAAATAACTTTCTCCACCTGCACTATACTGGCAGCACAGTAATGCACCATCTTCACCATCCTTGCTTAGAATTCTTATGGCATGGCCTTTACAAACAGAAACCAACTTCAATATATACATCACCAGTCACTAGAAGTGCTTTCCATAAGTTCCCTTCTCCAAGCAATATGGGAGACCTTTAATAAGAAGAAATATTGGAGACACATGTATATGGGACACTAATTACATTTGGTAAAAACTTTGTTTACTAAGTAAGCATTTGTCCAAATATTTACTATTCTACAAACTTTTCTATTTTTAACAGCAGTAAAATAATTTCACTACTGTAAAATTGCAACCCTGCAATATATATAACCCCACCAGTGCTGCTTGGAACTGGTTTATGAGTAAAGACACACAGAGGCATGGCACACCATTGTCACTGGCATTGCATAAATATTACTGCGTCATGTTGTAAGTTTTAAGCAATAGTTTTTTTATCCAATTCATATATCAATCTCTTAATCTTGGCAAAGTTTATTATAATCAAATGTTCATAGGTGTGTACTAGGCTAATGGCCCTGGGGCCTTTACAAGCCTAGCCATAGGATTACCCTGGCATCGTGCCACCCGACCTTAGTTCCCAGTGTCTCTGTCAAGTAGAGCCACTGGAGTTATCCCCTGGGTGAATTTTCTATTTCCCATCCACTTATCAAGATTTCTCTTGAAGAGGGTCAGCGAGATATTCTGCTTGACATGTATGGGAAGTCTATTCCGTAGCATGGGTAGTCTCTGGGTTATTAACCTATCCCTCCAGTACGTTCTGCTGATTGTAGTAATGAGGCTAAGGTCTCTGGAGCGTGTGATGTGGAAGGATTGGGACTTCTTTAGCTCTAGCATTTCTAACAGAGCTGGGTCAGACATGGCTTTGTACGTCAAACAGAGATCACCTCTCAGTAGGCGATATGAGACAGAGAATAGTTGGAGTTTTTTGAGTCTGTCCATATAGGACAACTGTTTAAGGTCTAGGATCCTCTTTGTGAGGTACTTTTGAGGCCTCTCCAGTTGTTGCAGGTGTCTAGTGAGGTACATGCCAAATGAGGCGTTTTACTTGATGATTGGCCTAATGAGGGAAGAGTAGAGGGAAACAATTACCTCTTTCTTCCTAGATGCAAAACCCTTAGTAATGAGATGTGCCACATAGAAGGACTTTCTGACCACAGTGGCAACGTGGTGATCAAAAGAGAAGTTGCTGTCAACCTGTGTTCCCAGATCTCTTATAACGCCTTCTGTGTTCAGTGGACTACCATCGATGTGGTAATTCATGGGAATCGGGTTTTTCCCAAAGTGGATGACAACACGTTTTTTGGCACTCAGCTTAAGGCCATGGTTCCGGCACCAGTCATTGGTCTCAGTGAGGCCATTCTGTAGGATGTCAACATCACTTGGGGAGTTAATAATAGCTCCCAACTTGCAATCATCTGCGAACTTTGTCAGCCAGAGTCCCTTCGTGGACATCAGAAAAGTAGATACCAAACAGGAGAGGACTCAGGAGCGAACCCTGTGGGACTCCACTCATGATTAGCTGGCAGTCTGACTTGGAGTCAGCTACTTTCACTGGGTTCTATGTGTGAGGCATTTTGCAATCCACCTAGTGATACAGGGGTTGGTGCCTAGCTTAGTGAATTTTTCTATGATTCCTGAGTGAGGAATGGTATCAAAGACCTTGGCCAGATCAACGTAGGCTGTATGAACCACCTTGCCTCCATCCACAGCTCTGGTGACTGGCTCAAAGAAGTTGACCAAGTTGAGCAGGCATGAGCTATCCTTCACAAAACCAAACTGTGTGGGATCCAGAATTTAGAGATTCTCTGTATTCTTGTTTAATAGGTCTATGATGATGAATTCCATAGCTTTGCATATCAGACTCGTCAGGCTAATGGGGCTATAGTTCTCAAGGTCTGCAGTCACTCCTCCTTTGTGGAGAGGGATGACTGTAGTAGTGTGCCATTTGGTAGGGACAAAGCCTAAGGTGAGGCTGTGATTAAACAGGGCACATAGGTGAGGTGTCAGTTCACTCTGTAGTTCATGTAGAACACAGCCAGGGATATTGTCAGGTCCCATAGAAGCTTAGTTCTTGGACTTGGACAGTGCTGTTTTAACCTGTGCAGCAGTAATGCTGGGTGCCTGGCAATCTACTGGTATTGTGATTGGTCCTTTGGGGGGGGGGGGTTGGCACTGAATCTGTCAGCCAGTATATTGATAATATCTGTTGGCTCGGTATAGGAGGTGCCATTGTGCAGTAGCTCAGAGCAAATCTCGGTATTGCCGTGGAGATTCTTTACATAACTATAGAAGGCCTTGTGGTTGTCTTTACTATTAGCTGCAATTCTGTTTTCATAGCCAGCTTTAGAGGATTTGATGAGGGATCTCAGCTTTTTGTTGAGGCTGATAAGGGAGTTTTTCCAGTCTTGGGACTTCATCTTATTCCGCATCAGTTTCCTCCTTCTGTTGTAGAGTTTGTTTATGGCAGGGGACCACCAGATTGGCTTCCTTTTTTTGGAGGACAGCATCTTGGTTCTATTAGGTATGGCAAGATACATGCATTTGTATATGTGTTCGTACAGTGCATTAGTGTATGATACAGTGGTTATGCAATTATTCTCCATTTACATGGGTGCCGTGAAGTTAGCCACCTCTGTTTTTAGGAGCCCAAAGTTAGCTTTGGAGAAGTATTTCATGGTGGTTACCTTTGCGTGGGGGGGGGTCCCAAGGTGATTAATTTGTGATAGGATCTAACCAGGGAGGAGTTGACTATTAGTGTAGAGCAATGGTCGCCCATGTTAGAAATGACCAAGTCAAGGATGTTGCTACCTCTAGTGGGGGTAAGAACAAGCTGGACAAGGGCATTAGAATTAATGAATTCCAGGAAACGGTGGGCAAGTCTATTGGTACATGAGTAGTTTTCCCAGTTAATGGAGGGGTAGTTGAAGTCGCCCACTATGAGAGTGTTAGGTTGGGTCCTAATATTCTTCATGGTGCTTAGAAACATGGAGTTTGATTCTTGGGACATGGTTGGAGACCTATAGCAGGCTACAACCTGAATCGCTGTCTTACCCAATGTTAGCTGCACCTGAAGTATCTCTGATGCGTTATGTTAGGCTACCAGTCTGGAGGTGTGCACATCCTTTTTGAATATGGAAACACCACCGCCTTTGAAGCTTCGGTCCAAGTTCTGGGGCCAAAAGGTGTGGAATAAGTTATAGCCTGGTAGTTCAGGGGTGCATTCTCCTGCCTTGAACCAGGTCTCTGTTACAGCATAAATGTTGATGTTCTCCATTTTAAGGAGTGCTGCGCGCAAGTGCATTTTGAGATTTATACTTCTAGCATTGAGCAGCATGACCCTCAGATTGTATTTGTTTGTAGCTGTCACGGTGGTAATTTGGTCTTTGGAACACTGCCTAAAAAAGGCACTGTAGGGGTGGCAAGAGCCTTGGCTAGTATCCAGAAGCCCAGGGGTGACAGATGTAGGCCATCTCTGGCAAAGCATTGAGATCTGTAAATCTTCTCGTCCCAGGCAGACAGATACTAGATCCCCTTAGAATGACACCAGAAACTCAGCCAGTTGTTGAAATCAATCATTTTCTGCTTGTACTGTGGTATCATTCTGGGTGATGGTAGGATGCTGCTCAAGGCTAGGGTCATAACCACCTGGGCTACATAATCTGAGAGCTCATCCATGTCTCTTTTCATGTAGTCCAGGGAGGTACATCTCAGGTCATTCACACCCACATGTCATATTTGTACCTGTTGTTGAGGGACCTGAGTGCATGTGTTATGTGGCAGATCTTGGCAGCTGACTGTTACTTTCTCAGTATTCAACCTAGTGAGTGGGATGTCAGTGTGCCTCACTATCAAGTCACCTATGACTAGTGTATTGGGCATGCTGTTTTGCTTTAGGGGCTTTGGTTGAGTGGCACACTGTTTAGGAGAGTTATGTGTCTTGTGATTAGTGTTGTGTTGTGGTGGCCTCTGCTGTTTGAGTAGATTTTTATTATGAGCCTCCGCGAAGGCGGGTGTGTGGTTTGTGTTTTTATGTGAAGGCAGTGCTGGTGTGTGTTCTGGAGTGCTATGTGTTCCATGTGGTGTGGTGCAAGTGTTGACCTTCTCCTCTTGACCAGCTATTCCGGTCTTGACTGGAGAGTGCATGGCTTCCAGTTTGGATATATAAGTGCATCTCTCGCAAGTCTGAGTGTTGGGAGGTAAGAGGAGAGGGTTGCCCGTGTACATGAGGCAATTGCTACATTGCCTCTGGATGCTCAAGTTCACCAGGTTAACAGGAGAAAGCACAGGGAACTGACCTTTAGACATGCCTGGAGGGGTGGAAATTAATAATAAGTACTGGAGCTGTTTCCTTGTAGAATGTTTAGTGCTGGTAGCACTTTTGTGTGCTATAATAATTGCTACAAGAAGTCTGGTAAAGTGCTAGTCTAATAAGCTAGTAAAAGTGCAGGAGAGGAGAAAACTAGCAGATCTAAGGGAAAAATTGAAGACCAGACTTTGGCACCACTCAGAAGCTTACAAACAGTCCTGAATACAGCAAGTCTGTATCTGGATTAGACTCGTTACAGGAAAGGCAGGAAACAAGCGCAAACACAGGCTTTTAAATCAGAAAGTTGAAAGATATGGCAAAAAGGGTAAAAGGTGAAACATTTCTCTTATGCTGTGCTGATGATGTCACAAGAAGGCTGAAACATGCATGGCCACAGCTAGAGGGGTTTAGCTTTAATGGTCTGAAATTGTCCATAAATAGACTTAAAAATGAAAGCAAAAGAAAAAGTCATGGACATTCAGAATTACCATTTAGCTGAAACACTTGCTATCCTTAAAGGGTGATTTGCATATATCCCATGAGGCTTCTGATGCAAGAGGTTTAAGGAATCACACAGTTAGAAGTCTAGCTTTGCTAGATTTTTCTTTTGTGTTTTTTAACCAGTTGGTTATCTTTGTGACCTTTTTACTCTTAGTTTGTTAGTTGGGATATTTTGTAGACACCCTAATGTTTATGGATATCAACTGGGTATGACAATCCTGTGTTTCCAAATGTTAAACATTCCTCTTATGCTGTGCTAATGATGTCAAAAGAAGGCAGAAATATGTTTGTCCACAGCTAGAGGGGTTTGGCTTTAATGGCCTGAAATTGTCCATAAATAGATTTTTCTTTTTGTGTTTTTTAACTAGTAGTGAAGAGAGTAGATTAACTCTCATTGATGACAGGACCATTCCCAGTAATACCAGGCATCAATCTGCAGGTGCAGATACAATAAATGTGACAGACTTTGAGGGTAGTCAGGGGGTACTTTGATTAATCTGTAGAAAGAATCTATTCTAAAGATGAAGAACGCATTTGGTAAGAACCCTAGCATGACATCACGATTGTTGATTTTACAATGGAAGCATAGGTCTTTGCATCTGGTGTTTGGCAGACTACTTGTACTGTGAAGGTGGAGAAGGTCAAAAGTACAGGAAGTTTCATAGCAGAAAATGCTAACTAAGGGTCACTTCTCAAGAGCACTATATGAAATGCGGCAGAGGGAGAGGGATTTTATCCTGTCACAGTATTTCAAATGGTTTAAACCAGACATTTTAGTTCATAATCCCTGGGACATTTTAAGTTGTACAAAATGCTTAGATAGGTATATGGTAAGCATTTGAAATGCTGAGACTCATTAATGTGAGTCCCAGAATAATGAAACTGAATGACTGAACATGCAGACTTACATATATTAAACTGAGAGTGACATTTCTTGGAATACTCCCTTTTATCCAGAATATGCTGATCTCATAGGTTCATAGGGCTACACACTCAAGTGTGATAGCCTATTTTCCATGTTAAAAGTGTTTTTATTGCTGTATTTGCTTTAACTTTTATAAAAAACAAAAAAAAACAAAAAAATCCTATCCCTCTACTCATTTCCCGCCTTTCTAGATCTAGTAAAGTCTGTTTTTCATGGTTTGCTGAATTCTGGGCTGTTTGTAAGTTCCTGTGTTGCCCAGACCTTTCTAAGGTAGTGGGAAGCTTCTATGTTCATCAGTGAGAGTGGTGACCTTTGGAACAGCCTGTCTTTTGCAGGAGGAGTGGTTTCAGCTCAGAAACTGTAGTTTTATTGGCTGTTTTTGGGCTATTTCTTTCCCTTTCATCTTTCTGTTTAAAAATCCATGTTTGCACAGTTTTGTGCATCGAGCAGCACTGCTTAGCTAGAATTAAACTATTTCCAACGCCATAAAGTCTGCTCTTCAGTTTTCCCCATAGAACCAGCCAGCCAGTTTCTTCATTTTAGCACTTAAATCTGCTTTTCCAAGCCCAGCACTGATTCAGATCTGTTGTAAGGACTAAATAAGCTACAAATTACTGAAGCATTCAACCTTTCTCATTACCTAGTCGTTAACAGTTTTGTACTTATCTTCCTCAAGTTATTTCGAGGAAAGCAGCTCTAGTACTTACTTCCCTCACTTATCTAGAGAGAAATAGTGATCCAGGCATGTCCAAGGGACAGCTCCTGGTGTTCTCTTACACAGGCATGTCCAAGGGACAGCTCCTGGTGTTCTCTTACCCAGGCATCTCCAAGGGACAGCTTCTGGTGTTTTCTTACCCAGGCATGTCCAAAGGACAGCTCCTGGTGTTCTCTTACCCAGGCATGTCCAAGGGACAGCTCCTGGTGTTCTCTTACCCAGGCATGTCCAAGGGACAGCTCCTGGTGTTCTCTTACCCAGGCATGTCCAAGGGACAGCTCCTGGTGTTCTCTTACCCAGGCATGTCCAAGGGACAGCTCCTGGTGTTCTCTCCTCTCTCCCTGGGAAATAGTGATTAGCCAGGCATGTCCAAGGGACAGCTCCTGGTGTTCTCTTACCCAGGCATGTCCAAGGGACAGCTCTTGGTGTTCTCTCCTGTCTATCTGGGAAATAGCGATTACCCAGGCATGTCCAAGGGGCAGCTCCTGGTGTTCTCTTACCCAGGCATGTCCAAGGGACAGCACCTGGTGTTCTCTCCTGTCTATCTGAGAAATAGTGATTACCCAGGCATGTCCAAGGGGACAGCTCCTGGTGTTCTCTTACCCAGGCATGTCCAAGGGACAGCTCCCGGTGTTCTTTCCTGTCTACCTGGGAAATAGTGATTAACCAGGCATGGCCAAGGGAAGCTCCCGGTGTTCTCTCCACTCTCCCTGGGAAATAGTGATTACCCAGGCATGTCCAAAGACAGCTCCCAGTGTTTTCGCCTGTCTACCTGATGAATCTGGGCATCTTGGGGCAATGTAAAAATTGCCTCATGTACACTGACAACCCTCTCCTCCTACCACCCAACACTACAACATATGAGAGATGCATTTATCTTGCCAAACTGGAGGCTAAGTGCTCTCAACCCAAGACTGAACTTCTCAGTCAAAAGGAGAAGGTAAACACTTGCACCACACCACACTCATCACATAGCCCCCCTATACCTACACCACCAAAACCCACACATAGATACCCAAAAACATTCTTGGAGGCTCTCAATAAGAATCTACCCAAGCAACAGAGCCTCCAAAGCAGAAACGCAAGCAACCTCTACCCCTCAACACAACCCAGAACACACTTAACACACAGATCCAGTGTACCACTCAACCACAGCCCATAAGGCAAAACAACATGCCTAACACATTAGTCATAGGTGACTCTATAGTCAGGCACACTGATGTTCCACTCATCAGAATAGACAAGGAGAAGGTTACTGTTAGCTGCCTGTCGGGTGCCAGGATCCGCCACATAACCCACGCACTCAGGTCACTCCACAACAAGTACAAATATGACTCAGTCATTGTCCATGTTGGTGTGAATGACCTGAGATGTAGCTCCCTAGACTACATGAAAAGAGACATGGAAGAGCTCTTCAATCTTGTAATCCAGGCAGGTATGACCCTAGCCCTGAGTAGCATCCTACCTTCACCCAGAATGATACTGCAGTACAAGGACAAAATGATTGATTTCAACAATTGTCTAAGCTTCTGGTGTCATTCTAAGGGGATCCAGTATCTGTCTGTCTGGGATGACATGGTCGACAGGCCATGTTGCTTTGCCAGAGATGGCCTGCACCTGTCACCCATGGGATTCCGGATACTGACTAAGGCTCTTGCCACCCCTATAGTGCCTTTTTTAGGCAAGGTTCAAATGACAAACCCACCACCATAACAGATACAGGCAAGCAACAACTGAGGGTAATGATACTCAATGCTAGAAGTCTAAACCTCAAAATGCACTCACTCAAGGCACTCCTTAAAATGGAGAACATCAATATCTGTGCAGTGGCTGAAACCTGGTTCAAGGCTCCAGAGAGCAACCCTGCATTACCAGGATATAACTCATACCATACCTTTCGGCCATCTAACCAGGACCGGAACACCAAGGGTGGAGGTGTTTCCATATTCATTAAGGATTTCCACACATCCAGGCTAGTTGCCCAACATAATGCATCCGAAATTATCGAAGTGCAACTAACTCTGGGCAAAACTGCAATCCATATTGTAGCTTGCTACAGATCCCTCACCATGCCCCAGAATCTTGATATACTGGAAAATATTAGGGTTCAAACAAACACCCTAATAATGGGCGATTTCAACTACCTCACCATTAACTGGGAAAACTACTCATGTACCAACTCCTTTGCTCAACGCTTTCTAGAATTCATAAACTCCAATGCCCTGGATCAACTTATCCACACCTCCACCAGGGGCAATAATATCCTGGACCTTGTCATTACCAACATGAGTGACCAGTGTTCCACACCTGAAGTCAACTCCTCATTGGTCAGATCCGACCATAAGCTAATCACCACAGATATCCACATCCCACCCCCACCCCCATTAAGGAAACCACTGTAAAAAATTTCTCCAAAGCCAACTTCATGTTTCTTAAGACAGAAGTGACAAACTTCATGAAATCCATGCGGATGGGCAATACAGTTATGACTGCCGAATCTTATACAAATGTACTCTATATGCATTTACATGAGTGCATGGATTGTGCTATCCCTAGCAGAACCAAGATGGTTATCCTCCAAAAAAGGAAGCCAATCTGGTGGTCCCCTGCTATAAACAAACTCTACAACAGAAGGAAGAAACTGTTGCAAAAGAGAGTAGAATCCCATGAGTGGAGGAGCTCCCTAGTCAGCCTCAATAAGAAGCTGAGATCCCTCATAAAATCCTCCAAAGCCAGCTATGAAAACAAGATTGCCACTGACTCAAAGGACATCCACAAAGCATTCTATAGCTATGTCAAGAATCTCAGTGGCAACACCCAGATCTGCTCTGAGTTACAGCACAATGCCACCAAAAAGAGGGTTTTCCAAGTAAGCAATTTCAAGAAACAGGAAGCTGCCGGTTCAAAGGGAGGCAGTATCAAGGAAGCTAGGATCAAATTTAAGTCCCAAGGAGGCGGGGGATCTCTCACTGGAGGCCTGAGCAAGACTGTTCCTTTCAGAAAGGCTTTGCAAAGCTTATGGGACATGATGCTGGTTTCTGACAGACCCGTATGGAAATTAGACATTGCCACTAATTGAACTCTAATGGTGGCCGATGAGAAGCCCGCTTGAAAAAGTTCTGATAAGAAGTCCAGAACGTTATAGACAGGGGCTGTGAAGGGATCTATATTTCTAGCCTCTGCCCAGAAAGAGAAACGTTTCCACTTATGAGCATAAGTCTTCCTGGTTGTAGGTTTGTGCGAGGAAAGGATAATCTCACGCACAAACGTCCTATGCAAATAGAAACGTAATTGCCTATGAACGTCCAACTGGTGTAACTTGTGTTCAGCTTTGTTGGAATAATTTGGAAAAAAGACTGGCAGATCGATGGATTGATTCAAATTGTTCTCGGAGGGAACCTTGGGAAGGAACAAAGGATTAGTCCTAAGTGAAACTCTATCCTTATGGAAAACTAGATAAGGAGGACGAACACAAAGGGCTTGAAGTTCAGAAACTCTCCTCGCTGAAGTAATGGCCACCAAAAAGAGGGTTTTCCAAGTAAATAATTTCAAGGAACAGGAAGTTTCCAGTTCAAAGGGAGGCAGTATCAAGGAAGCTAGGATCAAATTTAAGTCCCAAGGAGGCGGGGGATCTCTCACTAGAGGCCTGAGCAAGATTGTTCCTTTCAGAAAGGCTTTACAAAGCTTATGGGACATGATGCTGGTTTCTGACAGGCCCATATGGAAATTAGACATTGCCGCTAATTGAACTCTAATGGTGACCGATGAGGAGCCCGCTTGAAAAAGTTCTGCTAAGAAGTCCAGAATGTTATAGACAGGGGCTGTGAAGGGATCTATATTTCTAGCCTCTGCCCAGAAAGAGAAATGTTTCCACTTACTAGCATAAGTCTTCCTGGTTGTAGGTTTGTGCAAAGAAAGGATAATCTCACTCACTGAATTGGAAATACTGGGAAGCCTGGCTAAGGTTGGAAGTGGAGCAACCAAGCAGTGAGGTTGAGAGACTGAAGAGACTGATGCAGCCCGCCCGACTGATGGATCAGGAGGTCCGGAACTGGGTCCAGATTCCAAGGCTGCTCTAGAAGGTGACGATGCAGGAATGGGAACCAGATTTGTCGAGG
Organism: Protopterus annectens; assembly: GCF_019279795.1. Taxonomy (NCBI): domain Eukaryota; kingdom Metazoa; phylum Chordata; order Ceratodontiformes; family Protopteridae; genus Protopterus; species Protopterus annectens. The sequence continues at coordinate 246,606,313 of NC_056748.1, forward strand.
CCAGTAGGGGGCAATGAGGATCATCCTGCAACCCAGCATGGTAGCTTTCTGAATTAGTTTGGGAATTAGTGGAAAGGGTGGGAATGCATACAGAAGTCCCTGGGGCCAATCGTGAACTAGAGCGTCTCTGGGGGAGTGTCCGGGAAGAGGGAAGAGAGTGAAGAAACTGTCACACTTGCTGTTGAGAGGAGTTGCGAAAAGGTCGTAGCAAGGCTGACCCCATTTGCGGAAGATTCTGTCCGCTACTGTCCGGTTGATAGACCAATCATGAGGCATGAGAATAGCTCTGCTTAGCCTGTCCTCTATGACATTGGACTTCCCAGGGATGTGCGTTTCTGTCAGAAACCGTTGAGAGGAGATTGCCCACTGCCATAGTCTGAGTGCTTCTCGACATAAGGGATATGACTTGGTTCCGCCTTGCTTGTTGATGTACCACACTACAGACATAGTGTCTGTTTGAATTGCAATGGTCCCAGTGGGTAGAGAGTTCTGAAGAGCTTGCAACGCTAAAAGCACCGCCCTCATCTCCAAGATGTTTATGTGCAAGTGGTACTCGTGGGGTTGCCAGGTGCCCTGGACAGTCCTGCCCTGAAAATGCCCCCCCCACCCAATCAGGGAGGCATCCATGGTCACCGTGGCAACTGGAGGAGGAAGGACAAATGGTCTGCTCTGGGGTACTGATGGAGAGACCATCCACCAAGCCAAGTGGTTTTTGCATGACTGTGTGATTATTATCTTGTGAGACAAAGGAAGTTGTTGAAAGGACCATTGGGTAAAAAGCATCCACTGGAGAATTCTCATGTGAAAACAAGCCAGGGGAACTAATATGATCACTGCTGCCATGAGACCTAAGGTTTTTAGGATGAATCTGGCCTGAATCTTTCTGCATCCTAATAATACCTGTACATGTCGGCGAATGTCTGCCACTCTGTCTACTGGCAGCCTTGTGAACAGATCTTTCGTATTTAATCTTGCGCCTATAAAGGTTAAAGACTGACAAGGCAACAATGCAGACTTTTCAAAATTTATTGAGATACCTAGGTTGGAGCATGTTTGGATGGTATAATCCCTGTCTCTCAGCAATTGATGTCTGGTGGAAGCAGTAAGGAGCCAGTCATCTAGATATGGAAACACCTGGAATCCTTGCCATCTCAGGTGAGCAGTAACCACTGCCATGCATTTGGTGAACACCCTGGGGGCTGTGGTGAGACCAAAGGGCAGGGCTCTGAACTGGTAATGACTGGCTCCCAGCTGGAAGTGGAGAAACCTTCTGGAACGCCTGTCCATTTTGATGTGGTAGTATGCATCCTGAAGATCTATGGAGCACATCCAATTGTCCTGACCCAAAAAGGGTAGAATGGACTGAAGCATGACCATCCGGAACTTTGTTCTTTGAACAGACATGTTTAGTCTGCTGAGATCCAAAATGGGTCTCCAGTCCCCTGTCTTTTTTGGTACCAAAAAGAACTTTGAGTAAATTCTGGATCCTTGCTGGTCTTCTGGGACTTGTTGGATGGCCCGTTTTTTTAGCAGTCTTGAAAGTTCTTGTACTGCCTGTTCCCTTAGACTGGGTGGAACATCTGGGATGGGGTTGTTTGATTTTAAGGGAGTGTGGACAAACGGGATTTTGTAACCTCCGGATATGATAGACTGTACCCATCTGTCTCGAGTGATGAGATGCCAGGCTTCTGGGTACAGAGACAACCTTCCCTGATTCTGCTGACCCCGTCTGCCTCATGGGTGGCGTCTATTGTTGTTCCCTCCTCTGCCTCTGGAGGGAAACTTGCCACGTGTGTCAGGCATGGCTCCCTGGGGTTTCCGGAACCACATCTTCCCACTCTTCTGACCCTTAGGGTATGATCTAGATTGACTGGAAAAACGGACTCCAACAGCAGAGAGAGTCTTGCCTTCCTGCTCACACCTGGTAAGTGTATCTTTCATCTGAGGTCCAAACAGAGCCGAACTATCAAAAGGGGTGTTGGTGAAAGATGCCTTGAAGGGATCAGCAATGTTACATAACCGCATCCATGCATGTCTTCTCAAAGCCACGCCTGTGCCTGCGGCTCTACTTGCCCCATCAGCCGCATACGAAATGAGCCGCATGGAGGAGTTAACGATAGAATTAAGAGTCGCCAGCTGGGAATTTATCTTGTCTTGAGCCCCACAGCTGATGGATCTTGCAGGGTATCTCCTAGCTCCATGAGGAGATCCCTCTGAAGACGGGTGAAGTGGCACAAATAATTCAGCGACCGCATGGAGAAGGTCGCTGAGGAAATCATCTGCTTCCCGTATCTATCCATCATCCTAGACTCTTTATTAGGGGGATGGACAGGTACAGAAGTGTCAGCCAACTCCTTTTTCGTGGCAGCTGCTACCACCATGGCATCAATGGGGACACCCTTTGTCAGAAACTGTTTATCTTGAGGGGCCGTAATAAACTTAGTGGGCCTGCGAGGGGTTGGTCCCAGTGTGTCCGGAGCTGACCACGCCCTCCGAGCCACCACTTCCATTAATGGATCGAAAGGCGGAGACACCCAGGAGGTGGAGGGGCGAGAACCAAATGCATCCAAGTATACCGACTAATAATCAGAAGGGTTAAGGGCAGACCAGTTCCCCCTCTGCTTAAGGATCTCAAGGATGTCTGAGAAAGAGACATCTTCAGAGGGGATCTTGGGGACCCTTCCAAATCCTCCAAGTCAGTATCTGACGTGACCGACTCTGGGAAGTCAACATGTTTCCTCTTACATTTCCTCTTTCGAGGGGGCTCCTCTGAAATCTCAGGGGAGGCCTCAGAAGAGGAAGATAGACCCAGAGGGGTTACCTGGAGCATTTGATCCCCTCGCTTGGGGTCTGGAGGAGGGGCAGAGACCGAAGCAGACACCTTGGGGGGAGGAGCTGAAGGGGCTGATCGAGGTGCAGACTCAGAAGTCAGCACGCTCCTCATGACCTCGAAGGTGCCCCTGTCCGGCAGAGAAGAGGGCCCCCACTCCAAGGAGACAGGAATCCTCTCCGGCACTGAAAGGGACGGCTCTGAGGCCAATGTAGGAGCCAGGCTTACCTGCGCCGAGGCTCCGAGAGGGAGAACAGGGTCGGACAAGGGTCCGATGCCACTTGCCCCCTTGGAGCCAATGAGGGAGTCTCGGCGCCCAGATCCCTCCAAGTACGGAACCATTGAAGAAATTGGAGCCGACGAAGGAGCCGAAAGGGGAAGCATCGGCGCCGACATTTCCAGGATCCGAGCCCCAACAAGCTCCGGCTCCAAACTGACAGGAGGAGTCAGAGGAGGAACTACTTCAGAAAAAGGAGCAGCCACATCCTGATGAGGAGGGCTAGTTAAAATATTAGCCAGGGCCTCCGATTTGAGGAGTCTACTAACCACTCTCTCCAAGTCATGATCGGACAGCCTCGAGGACCGAGAAGAGTGGGACCTATGGCTCAGTTCAGATTGTAGCAAAGGTGATCCCGGAGCCAAGTGAATCGACTCCAGGGATGGCGACCTGGATCACTTACGGCTCCCTGACGGCTCCAACACCAAGGTCGGAGCCGAGAGAGATTTTGATACTTCGGTTCCGACCGGAACCGAAATTGAAACAGATGCTCCACCTGGCGACGGCTCCATACTGGGAGCCGACGGCTTGGTGGGCTTAGGGGTTTTCGCTGGCTGAGACTTTGCCAGAGACCCCTCGGGTTTTAGTAACCCCCTAAGAATTAACTTGTTCCTACGCTCCTGCAGGACTCTCGGACTAAAGCCATGACATACCAAGCAAGAGTCCTGCAGGTGTAGGGCACCCAAACAGTAAACACAAGAAGTGTGACCGTCTGACTGAGACATTTTCTGACAGCACGAGTCACACTTCTTGAACCCTGATACCTTGGTGTCCTTTGACATGTTATAGGTAAAAAGAATATCGATGGATGAATTTTTGACTAGTGCAAAAAGACACACACACTCACACACACACACACACACACACACACACACACACACACACACACACACACACACACACACACACACACACACACACACACACACACACTAGTCCCACACCTTCACACAAAAATATAAGTTAACTATACTAACAAAACTAAGAGACTATGATCTTAGACTACAAAGGCTAAACACTACTTTCTACTGAAAACAATATAAAAGGGAAGGGGATAGCCTCTAACTTAAACGGCCAACTTAGGGAGATGGTGGGGAGGGGAGAAACTCTCTAAGTAAAAATGAGTTTCCTAAGGGTCAGGAAAACACAGGGAAACTAAGACGAATCTACAGTACTACTCTGATATAACAAAAAAATTGAAAAATATACACTAAAAGTTTAACTACTAAAAATACAAAAAATTAATACCACCTGAGCCAGTGAAGCACAACTTCGTAGCTGAAGCGGCAAACGAGATCTGGGGGGTCTAGCGCCAAGCATTGTGGGATATAGGTAATATTTAGGCTTGCCTTATGGGCTTTGCTCCTGGGGGACCATTGGGTGTAGGCTTATGTGAGATGCTTGATGTTGCTTTTGGTGTGTGCTTCAGTGATTGTTGAGGAACAGTGTTGCCGTTACTTGGCTTTGGAGGACTTTGAGAATTGGGAAGGTTTCTTTTAAGGACTTCAGCATAAGACAGTATGTGTGTGGTGAGCAGTATTTATGTGAAGGATGCTGTGTGGTATTCCTAACAACCTCATTTATATGTGAGATTTTTGCCTCTAAGGAAGTTGTATATTTACATCTCCCATATACCATGTTATTTTCTTTAATGATTAACTGGTTGTCTGAGAACATGAGACAATTGCTGCATTGCCTTAGGATGCCCTAAATCTACCAAGCTCTCCACAGAGACATTTGAAAACTCCACATCCACATTGCCCAGTCCTGTAATATGGTATGCTATTTAACAAAGGTCTCCTAAGGCAGTTTCTGGGGTTAACGTCAAGATGTTATATAGTGCTAGGATATGATAGTGCTATTCCATGTGCAAGCTAGCTGATATAAGCTTAATTCTGCACAATGCCACACAGTTTAACAGGTATCCAACCAAATCCTAACTTTATAGGGAAATTCTGCTATCTAGGCATTTGCTGCTATACAGAACACTGCTAACTATTGCTGCGCAATGGGTAGCTCTGCATGAATCTGTCTGATTTATAGCAGAGAAAAAAGCTTGGAAACTGGCTCCTATGCCCTGTAGACAATAAAACAACCAAACTTTGAGCTCCCTGGAGTTATTCCCAGACAAAGAGACCATGTAAATACATTTTGCCACATGATGGATGATCTTGGACTTTCTTAATGTAAAAGCACAGCAAAAAGCAGCTCTAAAGTACAAATTAAACAACAAATAACAAACAATTACCAAGCAGCTAAGTCCCTAGCTAATTCACCCTTCTGAAAGGTGATTTGGAGACAAATAGAACTAGAAAAGCCAACACTGAAATGACTATTTTTGAGCCAAAATTAAATAAATGCTTTACAAATGATCAAACACAGTAGAGATCACTATACAAAGCACGTACACATGCAGTAAATCAAAAAAATATGTTTATCGTACCTTGGATGGCTCTAGACATAGTTTTAACATTTGAAATGAATTGCAGAGTTCTCTGTAAATGAACTCAATGCCTTGCAAACATGCCTGATTTATAGCAGAGAAAAAAGATTGAAAACTGACACTTCTGTGCACTCTAGCTGATAAACAGCCAAATGTTGAGCTCCCTGGAGTAATTCCCAACTCACAGACACCAGGTAAGCACCTTCTGCCACAAGATGGATGATCTTGGAGTTTCTTAATGTAAAAGCACAGGTCTTCAAGAAGGGTGCCTGAGATGCTTAGGCAGGGATTTTTGACAACATCAAAATAAGCAGGTGTAGTGATATGCTGCTGTTTACTTACATTGTTGGAAGTAGAAAGATGTACCTTCAAAGTGAGTAGATAAATGTATTCTCAGAGACTGAGTTAGAAAGACCTGTAAGTCATAGCTCTCAACTGTACAGATTTTTGTAGAATATCCAGATTCTTGCCTCATATTTTTGGTCCATTTTTCATACAATTGTGGTTTTCTGGTGAATTAGTGGCAAATCATTAAAGACTGACATTAGAAAATAATGACATACATTTGAGTTTCAGACCTCATATGCTTCAGAAAATTCATGCTAATGCAAAATCTGTTCTATCAAATTTGTAAGTTTGTAAAAGTAATATTTAAAAATTGCCCCTATTTTTGATCCTTTATCCCACTTTTATTTACGGGCTTGTCTAGATTTCTTGCTCTAAGAGGCTGAGAGGTAGAAGTACAGTGTAAATATGAGGCTGGTTTTACTATCAATGCAGAGGGATAATCATATCATTAGCATTCTACACAAATTTCATAGACAACAGAATTGTTCCTTATACCTGGGAGGTAATACTTGACTGCTGGTTATGCAGGGAATAGACTTGCATCTGCACAGTAAAAGTTAAATTACTAGTAGTTTGCTGAACTGACCTTAGGACTGCTGCATGATCTACAGCTCAGCCAAAAAAAGTGCCAAGCTGTGCAGTTGTTTAAATTCAAGAATCTAGGTGTGTCCAAGTGGGCTCCAAATGAAAAGAGTGACAGCCAATTGGTGAAGGATCAGGTGGGCTCTGATTCTATCAAGCAGTTATCCAGCATAAAGGAAATTCCAGTTCTTTTCACAAAAGATAGCCAACAATCACACAAGAAGCCTCACAATCCACAATGCATTGCAGTCACAGCTGGAAAAGGACTTGCAAAATAATAGATTTCTTATCTTCTCTTCTACCCCTTTCTATTTACAAAGCTTACATTGCAGCATGGTCTGTAAATCAATCCAGTCATGCAGCATGCTGTACAATCATCCAAAACTAAAAATACAGGTGGTCCTATGTAAAACAGGAATCAAGCAAACAGTGATGCTTCAAGTGGAATTTTCCCTCTGAATCAATTATCTGGAATGAAGAGGATTGCCTCTTTTCTTACAAAAAAAGCAAGTTAACAAACATGCAACTCACACAGGAGTCTTTGAAAAGTGCAGTTCTTTTACTGGACAGTGCTAGGATTTTAAAGTAAATTGGATGAGGTTGTTTCTTCTGTAGCACTAGAGTGTGCATTTAGTGGAGAAGAAGATATAAAATGGAGTGAAAAAAGAAGTTATGTACTCACCATAACATCCCATCTGTATTGTCCATTGTCATTCTTCCTCATCTGATAGGTTCAGATCCAATCCCTTGGATCCAACTTGGCTGTTGCTAAAGGTCATGCAACCAAAAACTCTCAAGCTTCTCCCTTACCCACAATGCACCAAACCCAAGTACCTCAGATCTTGTTTGCTGACTTTAGTAGAAAGGAAATATTTGCAGTCAGATAGGAAGAAGACTACATCTGGAGGTGAATATAAAGGACAGTCATGTCCTGTAACTATTCATTCTTCCCAAAGTTTACACAGGGTGGGGGTTGAGGAAGAATGAAAATGGACAACATAGATGGAACATTATGGTTAGTACATAACTTCTTTATCTGATGTTGTCAATTTTCATTCTATCCTCAACTGATGAGACGGAGTCCTAAGCTACCTAAAATACCATGGAGGACTGAAGAAAGGATATTCCTGAGCATCATTGAACCAAATGATGCTCTACCCCTGGAGATTAGATCCAATTTGTAATGAGTAACAAAGATATGGGGAGTAGCCCAAGTTTCTGATGAGCATATATCATCCATGGACATTCTTGATTGAAATACTGAAGATGTGGCCATGGATCTAGTTGACTGGGCTCATAACGGTTTTGATAGAGTAATGCCCAATTTGTTATAAACAAATAAAATACATTCAGGTAGCCACTTAAATAATGTAACTTTGGCAACTGGTTTTCCCAGTTTTACTTCTGTGAATGAAACAAACAATTGGTCAGTTTTTCTGACATCTTTTGTTCTATGCAGGTAAAAATATAATCGTCTGTGGACATCCAATAAATGCAACATGTATTCAGCTTTGTTAGCAAATTAAGGAAAGAATACTGGCAAATTAATGGACTGATTGATATTAGATTCTGACACCACCTTAGGAAGAAAGGATGCATTAGTCCATAATGTGGCCCTATCCTTGTGAAAAATCCCATATGGTGGTTTACAGGACAATGCTTGATTCTCAGAAATTCATTGGCAGAGGTAATAGCTACCAGAAAAATTGTCTGCCAGGAAAGGTATTTAAGGTTGCATGTAGCTGCTGGTTAAAAGGGGGAATAAATAACAGCCTGCAGTATCAGATTCAGGTCCAATGGAAGAGTAGGATCTTTAAAAGAGGGTCTCAGAAGAAGAGTGCCTTTCAAGAAGGCTTTGCTCAATTTATGAAATGCAACAGAAGAACCATCAAAATCAATATAAAAATTTGATATCACTGCTAACTGAACTTTAACTATAGGTGCACTACGAGTAGCTCCTTCTTTAAAAAGATGTGTCAAAAATTCAAGAATGCTATGCATCAGGGCTGAAAAAGGTTCAATATTATTTTGATGAGCCCAGTAAACAAATCTCTTCCATTTGTTGGAATAGAGCTTTCTGGTAGAAGGTTTATGGGAAGCTAAAAGTATTTGATGGACAGGTGAAGAGAGCATAGGTTGTCTGACTATTAATGGAAATGGAGAAGCCAGGCAGTCAGCATGAGGTTGGTTATGTCTGGATGAATCATGCCTGAGGGTCAGACAGGAAGTCTGGAGTCAGATCCAGTATCCAAGGTTGGTGAAGCAAGTGAAGCCAAAGGTAGGGGAACCAAATCTGTCAAGGCCAGAAGGGTGCGATGAGGATGACTTTGTTCTTCAACATGGCAGCTTTATTTTGGAATTAATGGAGTGGGTGGATAAAAGTAGAGTAGACTGGGGGGCCAATTGTGAAGTAGAGCATCCCTCAGGGATTCCCCTTGTGGAGGAATCAGGGCAAAGTAGCTGCTGCATTTGTTGTTTAAGGGGGAGCAACTAGATTGTAGCAAGGCTGGCCCCACTGATGGAAAATCAATTCCATGACATTTTTGTTGCGGGACCATTCATGAGGTAGATGAATGTACCTGCTCAGTTTTTCTGCTATCACATTGGATTTCCCTGGAATGTGCATTGCTATGAGAAAGCAGTTGGATGAGATCACCCACTGCCACACTCTGAGAACTTATTGACACAAAGTGTAGGATCTGGTCTCTCCTTGTTTGTTGATGTACCAAACTACTGACATATTGTCTGTTTGAATTGCAATTCTCCCCAATGGGAAAACATCCTGGAAGGCCTGCAATGCTAAAATCACTGCTCTCATCTTTAGGACATAGATGTGCAAGTTCAACTCTTTGGGGGGCCAAGTGCCTTGGACTGTTTCCCCCAAAAAATGTTCCCCCCACCCCAGCTGCGAAGTGTCCATGGTCACTATGGCCTTGGGCTGGGGGAGAATAAACAGATAGCCTTGTGGAACCTAATCTGGTCAAATCCACCAACTGAGATCTCTCTTGCATGCCTGAGTGATTTGTGTCTGATAAGACATGGGTTGGTATAGTACTAACATTCTGTGGCTAGCATCCACTGAAGTATTCACATGTAAAATTTGGCCAAAGGTACTAATGCTATTGCTGCTGCTATCGATCCCAGAGCTTGAAGGACCAGGTGGGCTGAAATCTTGGTACCACTTCTAACCTGTGATCTTATTGTCTGAACTCTTGAGGGCGGTAGTGAAGCTATGGTTGATTTTGTGTTGGGAATTGTTCCTATGAATTCTAGAGTCTGAGTTGGTTCTAGTTGGGGCTTTTCATAGTTTATGGTTATCCCCAGAAGAGAGCAAATCTGGAGAACCTGGTCTCTTGCCCTTATCAATTGATGTATGGTCAGAGTGGAAATGGGCTGGTCATCTAAATATGGAAAACCTGGAATCCTTGCAGTCTCAAGTGAGCTGTTATTACTCCCATGCACTTGGTAAACACCCTGGGGGCTGCGGTAAAACCAAAGGGCAGAACTCTGAATTGGTAGTGACTGGCTTGTCTGTTCTTTATATAATAGTATACATCCTGAAGGTCTATTGAGCACATCCAGTCATCCTTACCCAGAAATGGGAGACTGGACCATCCAAAACTTGATTCATCTAACTGACTTGTTTAAGATGCTGAGATCCAAAATTGGTCTTCAGTCCCCCTGTTTTCTTTGGTACTAAAAGCACCTTGAGTAAGTTGCAGATTCTATCTGGTCTGGTGTGATTCCTTGGATGACTGTCTTTTCTAGCAGCTTTTGAATTTGAATTGATGCTTTTTCCCTCTGACTGGGTGGAACATCTGGGATTTTTCTTAAGTTTGGAGGAGGAAGGGAAAAGAGAATTATATAACCTCTGGAAATGATCCTCTGCACCCAAGTATCTTTTGTTAAGCCTAGCCAGGCTGTCTGGTGCAGGGATAAAAGTCCCCCGAATGCCTCCAGAGGTGGGCAATTGGGTGTCCTTTCAAGAACACTGGTAGGATCTGTCAAAGAAGGATTCTCTGGAACCCTGCTTTTGTAGGGTACCTCTGCCTCATGGTTGTCTTCGTTCATTAGAGTTCCCTCATTTGCTTATGGGGGAATCACCTCCACATGTGTTCTGAAACAGACCCTGAGACTTCTTGAACCACATCTTTTGACCACCTTGTTGATTCCTAGAAAAGGATCTTTTAGGGGTTGAAAAATGTACGCCCATGGCAGACAGGGTATTTCCATCCTTTTTATACCTGGACAGTGTGTCCTTTACATTGGGGCCAAACAAAGATGTGCAGTCAAAGGGAAAATTGACGAATGAAGAGTTGAAGGGCTTTGCAAAATCACATAAGCACATCCAGGTATGCCTCCTAATGGAAATGCCTGAATGTGCTGCCCTTGAGGTCCCTTTGGCTACATGCAAAACCAGCCTCGTGGAAGAATTGGAACTGGATTGCAGGGTAGCTAACTGAGAAGCCACAGATGATTGAACTTAATCAGAAACAGCTCTTGAGAGGGTATTTAGCAACTCCTTAATCAAATCCCTCCAACATCTTGTAAAATGTGCCAGATAATTCAGTTACCTTAAAGCAAAGTTGGCTGAAGCATAGACATGCTTCCCAAATCTGTCCATCCCCCAGGGCTTCTTGTTGTGGGCATGGACAGTGGAAGTCTCCCCAGCAAATTCCTTTTTGGTGGTTGCAGCTATGACCATGGCATCAACGGGCATCCTGTTCCCCAAAACTGTTTGTCTACAGGTGGTGCCATAATCTTATCTGATCTCCGAGGTATAGGCTCAGTGCTGTCAGGTTCCTTCCACACCCACTGAGAGATCAACTCAATGAGCTCATCGGTGGGCGGAGGTACCCAGGAGGTACATGGGCCAGTACCGAAGGCCTCCAAGAATAAGGACTCTTCGGATAAAGGGCTGCTGGATGTCCGGCCACCACTCTGCTAAAAGGATTTCTAGGATGTCTCCAAATGAGGCATCTTCAGGAGGTGGCCATGGGGACCCTTCACCTCCATTGAAATCCATATCTTTTGTGATAGACTCCTCTGGTGAATCCAGGTGCTTCCTCTTGCATATCTTCTTCTTAAGGACCTCCTCCATGGGATGTTCTGGAGAGGTATCGGAAGAAGAAATCAAGACTGCTTGTTGGGAAGCCTGGGATCTTGGTACTAGCTGTCACTGCAGAAAGACTTGGTGAGACTCTGAATGCTGAGACATCAGGTTTGAAGATTTAGGATTCATCCTTATTGCCGAGGTAGATAAAACTCTCTTCACAGCCTCAAATGCAGATTGCCCCAGAAAAAGGGAAGATCTTGGATCCGAAAAATTAAGCTTTTAGACCACAGCCCTCCTCCACTCTGAGGGCAAAATCCCCAAGGTGGAAGCTGGAGTGGAGCTATCCAATGCTGCGGCTCTGAGGCACAGAGATGGCTGTGAAAGAATCAGAGTCAACTGCAGCACCTCAGATCTGACAGGTAAGCTTCGGCTCAGAGACCACTCTGGATTTGATGGGATTGGAGCACTCAGAGTAAGCTTTGGATCTGAGGATAAGATAATCCTCAGATCCACGCCAGATGGAGCCACAGGGCTAGGATCCAGGGACTCTGAGACCAAGGAGTCAGAGGATGAACTTGTAGTGGGGGTGTAGCAGTGGAATGGAGCTCCTGACCCTGAGTGGTAGAAGCTAAAAGGATACCTATCTGATCATGCACTGAGAAAATTTATCTCAACAGTCTTTCCACATCTTCTTATTTGGCAAAACTCCTGGAAGAATAAGCAGACATGACTGAAGGAGACCTGGGTCTATCCAAAAGAGGTGAAGGTACCCTAGAGAGTACTGCATCCACTGAAGGTGAATACCTGGTCCTAGGCATTATAATAAAAGTAGTAGGACTAGCTACAGCCAGATTTGATGAGGATAGTCTCAGATCCAAGGTAGTGGGATCAGTCAATTTTAGTTTCTTTGGATCAGACAGTTTTGTCTTTTTCGGATCCGAGGGTGAAGTTGGATCTCTTTTCAACCTTTGTCTAGAAGACTCAGAAGCCAAAGATGAAGAGGAATGCTTCGGAGACCTTGATTTTGCCTGTTTTGACTTTAATTTGGAAAATGTTTTCTCCAGATATAGCCTCTCTGAATGAAGAGGGTAAGAATCCTTCCAGAATCAACTTATTTTTGCGCTCAGCCAGAGACCTGGGGTTGAGCCCATGGCATATTGATCAATCACCCTGCAAATGAAAAGGCCCTAAGCAATATACACATAAAGTGTGTACATCTGACAATGGAAGCTTATGCCCACACTTTATAACACTTTATACACTTTTTAAAGCCTGCAGGTCCTTTTTTCCAACATATTTAAAAAAATAATAGATTTAATTAAACTTTTTTTTTTTTTTGGAAGACAGAATGGGTAATGAGAAAGAAGATGAAGAAATACTACCAGCAATGATAGATAAGACCTACTGTTAAAGTAGGAAAATCCAGGGAACAGGCCAGTGGAAAAATACTAGCAATAGTATTTAAGAAATATGTAGAGTAATCTAAAGTAATGTAAAGGGTAAGGGAAAAAGTAATCACTAATAAAGTGAAGGTAAATAGAAAATTTTTACTTACTTTGAAAAAGCTCAAGAGTAACTGGTAGACCATGTGTTTCACTGAAAGCAGACAATGGGATCTGATGAACTTGGGGTTGGTGCATTATGGGTAAGGAAGAAGTTCAAGAGTTTTTGGTTACCAAGAGCTTCAGCAACAGCTGAGTCGGATTCGAGGGATTGGCTCCAAATCCCATCAGTTGAGAACAGAATGAAAATTGACAACATCAGATCTGATGTTTTAACACTCTAAATGGAGAGACAACTCAGTATGACCTACTAATGCTCACTATTAGGAGAAAGTGAGATAAAAAATAGGAGCAAATTCACATGGTCTTAGTTTCCAATTACTTACTATAAAAGGAAGTAACCTGGTGGGCTAAATTCATGAACGTGGTCCCGTAATGAAGGATCATCTGACAGAAGACCCAGGAAGCAAGGAGTGAGAGCCCAGTTGTAGCTTCTTATGGGTTATACTTGTGGATGTACCTATTACTCTAAACTAGCTTGGCTTGGAGAGGCATGTAGCCTTGGACTTCCCTTTTGTTAAAATACAACATTTCTTAGAGGATCTATGTGGACTGAACTCCTGTGACTGAGAAGCAGCTATGGAACTGTTCATTTTGTTGTTACTACTATGTTACTAAAATGTAATAAATTGTTTTCTAGTCCTGAGGAGCTTTTCTCCCCAGGTCTCTGCTGAAAATGAGCCAAAAGCTCAGCCAGACTAACCCGGTTAACAAATGTAAAATAAATAAATAAATTTTATTCTGAAACTGAATCGTCAAATGCACTGATAACGTTGATTTGTTGATTCTTAAATAAAACTGCGATTTTACCTATAATCTTGCTTTGAACTTATAATTTGCAAACTATAAACCAAGATATCCAAAATCCAAAGTAGATGTATGAGTAGTTTATATTTAGAGATCTGTCATAAAATACAAATCTTCAATTGAGTATGAACAAAAGCAGTGTAGCATATAAAAACACATTGCATGTCAAAATACTTGTATATTATGTATCAACAATTTTATGCTGGTATCATGGAATACAGCATACAAATTATAGTGTCTGTCCTGCAGCAAAAGTAAGAAATGGTGGTCTGAAAATGAAAATGTTCAGAAAAGTTAAAAAAATAGAAAGAAAGGAAAAAGAAGGAATGAAAGGCAATTTCAGGACATGTGGGGCAAGTAACTTTCTATCTTTATGACATAATTATTAAGATTATGGGAAAAAATACAAATACATCACCACACCTCACCAATACATGAAATCCTGGGACTAAGATCCTACAACTGAAAGTACCTAAATAGAATTTTCTTAATATTATACTGGTAAAGACTGTAAGGTAACAAAGAATGCACATAATTTTGGCATACTATCAGCACTGTTACTGCTTCAAATCTGGATGTCCATATTTATGTGGAAGGCTGCACCCCCGTTACTTATTCTCTCGCAGCAAGTACAACACACCAGCTTCACACAAGCTCAGGTACAGCACTAAGCAGTGAGGCTGTGCAATGTTGGAATGGAAATAGTTAAGTGACAAATGTAGGGTACATGGCCTATTACATGATAAGGTACAGAGGATGCTTCTCTGCACAGGGTAGCAGTCCAAATTGTCAAGTGATGTTTAGCTGACCACTATGTTTAGCTGTCAGTCAAATTTTACTGAGTCCTGATTTATGACATGTGGTGTAAGTATCCTCCAACCCTCAGATTTCTGACTCAATTCTATCTTCCCTACCATAGGAAAGATTCTAGATTGCTTGTGACTCACTTGATACATCAAGCAATACCACCTTCTCTTCCAAAGGAAGCAAAGCTTTTGGTCAGCATCTGTAACAGTATATCCACAGCTATCTGGACACTGACAACATTCTTCTTGAGAATGGAGAAAGGTCTGATTACTGAAACCATTTTTATTGACCTGACCAGAGGCTTTAATCTTGTTGATCACTCATTTCTCTTAGACCATCTCATAGAAATAGGCATTAGCAATGACACACTGCCTTGGTTCACGTCAGTAAATTTCAACTCATAAACCTCTCCCCCACTGCAGAAAGGCACTTCTCTTCTTTTTTATCTACATAAACACCCCCCCCCTTTTGACTTACTCCATCTGCCTCTCCTGTTTTATTCTGATGGCATGGTCCTATTCCTCTCCAACCACTCGTTCTCTTCTCTTGAACTCGAACTTCAGGCTGATTTTCTTGTTCTTATTCAGCGAGTTAGTAATAAATAATTACTGATTAACTCCTCTAAAGCAAAAACAATGCTTTTTGGCAATAGGCAAAAGATCTCCTGTACCTCCAGACCTCTAAAAATCCTTGATCATCTGAATAAAACTATTGGAAACATGACATAATTCAAATACCTAGGAATTCAGTTGGATCCCTTCCTAAATTTCCATCTCAACCTGGACTAAACACACAAAAAAAAAACCTCTCTCCTATTCTAGGCTAATAGGATCTCCCTTTTTCTTTCTAGAACTTGTAGGAATGTCATAAGAAAGGTATCTTACTGGCTGAACTAGAATATGGTCTTCATCTGATTGTTGCATACTGTAAAAGAAATGCACTTACTAATCAAACCATCTCAAATGTCATGTGTAGAGTCATCACTCTCTCCCCAAGAAATGAACAACACTGAAGACCACTGAAAAAGCTAACTGGATGCCTATGAAATGTGCTGACTTTCTGTTTGCCTCTCAGCTGTTTAAACTTATCAAGAGTTATAACTCCCCCTCCCCAAAAGCCACCAGATTATTCAGAGATGCACCAACACACAATCTTAGAAATTTTAACCACCCAGGTCCTCTCCTCCAAACCCACCAAACTAGGCTTCAGTGCACAGCACGTGCTTTCTCAGTCTTTGGTCCCAAACTGTAGGAATCACAACACTCTAGGAAATGCAACTGCTCTCTCTCTGGTCATATAACCTAACCTTTTCCTACACTACTTTCCCGTACATGGCTTTCTCTAACTCTATTTTTGATTGTAATTATTTCGACGTGCCAGCTCACATATCCATAATGCATGTATATATTTGTGTTTTGTCATTCAAGCTGTATATAATGTCATGCATCTTTTGTCTATATACCTTCGAGCTATCTCTGATATTCACTTTATATATGTATATATATATATATATATATATATATATATATATATATATGGTATATATATATATATATATATATATATATATATATATATATATATATATATGGATCTGGGACACTTGCTCGAAAAATCAAGTGTCCGAATCCATATATACCGACCACAGTTTAACGAAAGCGCTTTAATCAAAAAAGTGCTTCTGTTAAACTGTGGACAAAAAAAACTAATTAAATGTTGGGGCTTTGCCCTGCACCAAAGTGGGGGACTGTGCCCCTATACCCCCCTACTTAAATATTCTCACTCCAAGGTCGTAATACAGTGGAGTAAAGGAATATTCCCTTACTCGCACCAAAGTTCGACTGGCACACCACTCACACATACCCAAAATTGCTGCTTCGATGAACAGCAATTTTGAGTAGACTTTCGGTGAAAGTTAAATTTGCGATAGTGTCCTATATATATATATATATATATATATATATATATATATATATATATATATATATTTATTTATTTATTTATTTATTTTCAGTTTGATTACCTAGGAAGTCCACTGGGCCGAGAAGTGCCCATTTTCAGTGGAGGACCGGGGAGAAAAGCTCCAATAGCAATACAATACTATGAAGGTTACAAAATACAATAAAGGTTACATAATGTAGAAGTAAAATACAAGAGTGAGATTCATACATTCAGGAAATTGCAAAATTCATCATAGGACAGTATAAAACAGGCACTTTTTTTTGGGGGGGGGCTCTTCAGATGTTTACAATATTTACATATTTACAAACTTGGAGTTAATTAAAGTCTGCTAGTTCTGCTTTTGGAGGAATAGAAAGAGAAAAAAAAATATATATATATATAATTATATTATATTATATTTAAGCAATAACCGATGACGTGGTGCAGTATATTGAAGATTTACCCCCTGTTGGTGTGGTTTAATCACAAAGACGAAGTCCAAGTGATTAAACAAAGGCAACCGTGGGTAAATCTTCAATATACCACAACCACAGAGTCGGTTATTGCTATTATAGAATGACATTATTTAAAAAAAAATACTTACTTTTCTTAAATAATGTCTTTGTATAACGGTGGATTTCTGTTCTTCTGCCGGTTGTGGTATACTGAGTCTGCATTTTGATGTACTGCACATGTGTATGGGACTTGCATTCCCATGCATACCTAGTACAACAAGGCTTTGAAATGGAAGCAATGGAGAAAAGAAATTCTCCGTTGCTCCATTTTCTCTTTTTTTTTTTGTAAAAAAAAAAAAAGTTTCGGGGCAGTTTATCCCAACGGAAAAAGGTCCGGGTGACTGGACCATTTTCCGTTGGTATATTGTGGGATTTACAACGGGCACGCTGGTTGGGCTGGCCAATCAGCGTGCATGTTTTAGAATATTAATAGGGATGAATTGTGTAATATATTTTATATCACACTTTGTATACAATGTCATTTATCTATTGTGTTTACCTCTGGGCTGAGGCTGAAATAGGTCCAATGGGATCAACACTCTATTCCAGTTAACAATTTAAGATAAATAAAGTAATGATTTCAATCTGCAGCCCTGCTGGATTCATGTTAGCTCTCATTCTGTTGTTTCAGTAGTTTATGATCTGATCTTTCATCTTCACCAATTTGTATTCTGATTAAGTGCAACCGACTGAATTTGAACAGTATTCTGCACTGACACCATTAGACTGCATTCTTCAGAACTGTGCTTTTGGGTTTGAATTCAACATCTTTGGTGTATGATTCTTCAGGCATTTTCAGTTAAGAGTTTGGGCTCAAGATTATATGATTTAATAAAGTATGGCAGGGTATTCTGTAGCACTGCTATCATACACAATGTAAGTTTAGAGAATTGTCAGCAAATTAACATTCCCCAATACTAAACTGTCCATCAAAACCTGCCAGGTTGTTTATCTCTAAAAATAAAACTCACAGATTGACAAAATATCAGATGTGTTTACTAGTGGAATAATAGTAGAAGAGCAACCGTTTCTCAATAGGGCATTAATTTCCCTTTACCTTTTTACTTTTCTCCACATATTATGTAGTTCTGTTGCTCCTACTTTCCTGCTCATCTGATTCAGTAGCTTATACATTTCCATGGTGAACTTATTGTCTGTTGTGAGGCATACCTATCCTTGCTGGCTTCTTTATGTTATCTATTGCTTTCATATTAAAAGCATATTCCAAGATGGATTCAAGCAGCTGGTGTAAGAATAGAACCTAGGGCCTTCTGATCTTTCAGTGGCAAAGGCAAGTGTGCTACGTGTACGGCCACTGACACTAAGAAGTAGTCGTTATTCACAAGTTGAAAGCATTAATTTCTCTGATTCATTTTTAATCATTACTATTTATTGTTTTTACTCTAAGATGTTTACATATTTTGCTAGTTATGCAAAATTAATAATACTTTGCTATTCTTGCATAAAGCAAAAAATGTATTTGGAAGATTCTAGTTGTACCAGTATTTTTGGAGATTTTGTTTTTATAGGTATATATTTCTGGCAGTTGGTGCCAAGGTTAAGATTACAAGCTTGTGGTACAGAGTTTGATTCCCTCGGCTCTAATTTTGTCTCCTGTGTGACCTTGAGCAAGTCACTTAACCAGACATTGCTCCCACTACACCCCTGAAAATGTCCCATATTTACAGTGGGCTTACCTAGTTAACAAATAGGATTATAATTACATGTAGACAGGATTTCTATATTGTGCTTCTGTGTACTTCATATAAAACGTACTCTCACAGTCACAGTATGCATAAAAGAGGTAGCCCCTGTAGACTAACTAGACCAGCCAGTTAATGTTGATGGTACAGAAAACATGGGTACCTAGTTTGCTCATGTTAGCATTGCATATAATGTGGACAGCTGAGCTGTCGAATGTTGGAAGTGGACATAGCATAGGCAGCAAATCTGTAGCAGTGTCAGCAGACAATCGGCCTAATGGTGGTGATACACATAACAAGGGCAGCCCACGTTAGAAGCTGTTATAACATGGACACCAACATAACGGAAGCACCAATAAATTATCAGTGACTTTACTAGTGGCATACTTTGGATATCAAGTCCTCACTATCACTAAATTCAACTAATATTAATTAGTTTCACTGTGCCTTTGTTAGTCACCTCTGTTTATTTTTATACATTGAATCAGAGCTGTGCTTTTACAAATGTATTGCATCATCTGCATATTTTCTCTGATTATTTCCATACAATATTTTCTTTTTATTGAGCACTGACACTGAATTGTTTTACAGTGTTGAACAGACATCTCTCAATGTCTAGTCCAAATATTTTGCACAGCTGACAATGCTGAGGCCTTGCATATTTTGTGCCTCTTCTCTGAATTCCAGCTGCAGGGTTTAGGCTATTATTAAGTCTTTTTGAATTGTTATGAATCATAATCCATTTCATTAGCTTCATAATATCAGGGACTCCAGCAATAGGTTGACAGAAGTCATTTAACATTTTATTAAAATGTTATTCAGTCTTTTAATAAAAACCTTCAGTCTTTCAATACAAAGCATGAGAATCATGTTTTTCAAGGTAATGAAGATTATTTTTTAATGATAAAGAATTCATATGAAGTATCAGAAAATGTAATGAATAGAAGATGCATACCAGTATATGATAAAATATCTAATTTTCCTGCAGTGGTTTTATGCTTCACTATCAGAACTAAAAAAAAAAATGATAATGCTGCATTGATTTATATTTTGAGATTTGGAGTGAAAATTTAACGTCTTATTATATCTAACAGTCAGCAATTGTGAGAAGCTTGATTTGCATAAAACAGGATTCTACCACAGAAGTAACTACTTGTTTGAAGACAAAGATTCAATTTCCTGTCTCTCCATTAAAGCACATTTTGAGCCAACAGATTATCCTAATTTGCTATTAAGCACATTTCACTGAATTTGTAGTGCAACATGAAAAGAAAAACAAAAAATCATTCCATCATCCACATCAGTAAGGAAAACTCTGTTAACATAATCAGATTCGCTCTCCAAAGATTAACACTACATAACACAATTTATAGTAAGTAAATCAACGACTGCCTTTTTATACCTTAGCTATACTGCTACAGAACCTCTGTTTTGACTTATGTTATTCCTCTGTCTCCCATCTTTATGCCTGCCATTTCTGTAGTGACTCACTCACACTTATTAGTTCTCTGCATATTATTCCTCATCTTCTGCGCTTAAGAAATCTGTTTTTATCCTCAGATACAATTATCTTACCTCTGCTATGCCATATTTCTGTAAGCATTATCAGCACTTCATATTCCTTATTAACGCATTCATTCCTGAACAGCAGGTGACTAATTAATCCTTTTGTTTTCTGATGTCATCTAAGCAAGGAAAATACTTGCTTTCTGAGAGCTTTCTCCAAAATACTATACTGAAAACATACTTCATATGATTTGCAAGATATGATAAACAATCTGAGTGCAAAAACTGCAAAATATGAAAGTTCTTTGGTAGACAGTATGTGCACACCAGTAATATTATCAAAAAATGCACATTTATGAGATAAAAATGGCATTTTATTTGCCAGACATTACTAGTCTTATGGTCAAATATTTTTGTAATGTACAAGATAGCCCCCTATTTGGGGGCTTTCTAATGATGTATTACAAGAGGGGTGGGAGTAGAATACTGTTGTTTTGTGATACTACAGAATCTATGCAAATTATGCATAGAACATTTCTCAGTATTTCAGAATAATATTAATCTACAAAACCATTTGTGTTAGATCATTAGATGACAAATATCAATAGCAAGATTGTATGCTTTAGTATTTTGTGTAAAATAGCACTATGTGTTCCACAGCACACTTCTCCCCTGCTCCCTTCATAATGCCTGCTAATCTCCTTACCTAACCCATCCATCTGGAGCATTTCTCCCCGGGCCTCCGCTGAAAACAGGCTCTGTGGAACCTAGTCGGACATTCCCGGTCAACAAATGTTAAATAAAATAAATAAAATAAATAAATATATACTCGCATACACACATACACTAAAACTATGCCCTTACCTAAATCTTACTCTAACTCTAGCCAACATACACTTACACACACACAAACCAAACACATGCACTAGCAGTCCCATACCTCTTTCATTCAAACATGTTCACATTTCTGAACGTTTAACAATTTGAATGCTTAGCAATTCAACCCACCCCTTCATTCACTGAACAAAAATACGTTCAGTAAATTGCATGGGAACCCAAAGTGACTCTCTTGAATTATAATCAAAATTATTATAGTTTTTGATGACCTTTGTAGTGGGAAAATGGATGAGATTGTGGAATCTTTGTTTTATTATTCATATACTGAAGAATAAAGTATTTCTTCTGTACGTTTTATTCCCACTCCACAGTTGTCTATTAAACCTTTTAATCAAGTTGACAACTGTAATACTTATATTTGCCATATTTCAATGTGATTTAATGCTGGACATATTTATGGTGGATTCTGAGTGGGTTTTTTTCCTCAAGTTTTTGAGCTGCATACTACTTCCACTGGAACACGCTTTTGTGTTTTATGTGTTTTATGGAACTAGATGTGTTACAAACCTAGACATTTTTCTAAAGATGGGATTCATTTTGGAACACCAAGGAAATATGTTATTTGGAACTAAACTACCACTCTGGTCAGATCTTTTTTATCGCCCATGGTGGTGACATCTGTTAGTTCAGATTTCATGAACTGCAATTTTTTTACTATTATTACCTGTAAAGCTTACAGCTTCAATAACAAATCAATGAGCTGCTCAGCATTACTGCATATAAGAATTCAGATGTTTAGTTAAAAACTGATTCTGTCAGGATGTTCCTCCATGAATTTACCATTTATACTGGTCTTCATAAATTAAGATTCAAGAAAATTGGTGTAGGTGTTTCACTCCTATGAAGGAACATTTAGCATCCTCTCCTTTAAATTGTCCTGAGTCAGCAGAAATTGTAAGATTGTCATTAAATTATCTGAGACAACAATTTCAAATGATTCTTTTCAATAAAAAAAATCCAGATGCAGCCATTGATGAAGTTGATGCCTGCATGAACTATCGTACTGACTGTCTTAATTAGGCTTTTGCCATTATCAGAGGTGGTTTAAATTATCCAGATGGTGAATGGCTACAAAACTCTTCAATTAGACACAGGAACACAGATTTCTTAGAAACTATGACACTGATAACTTATTTGCAGGGAGTTAGCAATGCCACCAAAGGCCCAAATATTACAGATCTAGTCCATCCTTTTGGCATGCAGATAGATACTTGCAATGGTCTCCCTTTAAATAGTTCACAAAACCAGATATTCATTGCATGGATTACTACTGCAATAAAGGTTTCTAAAATCAAATAACTACACTTTTTTATCTTCATATACTTTTTTCTCTATATGAAAGTGTTTCAGGGCAGACAAAAACAGCATGATTTATCCATTTCAAGTTTCTCAAGTAATGTTAATTTGTTACTTAATGAAGATCCATGGTCATCCTTCTATAACTTTACTCTGAATCTTGCTGATGCTTATGTGCCCCATAATAAGAACATTGAAAGGGCTTACTAATAAAACCCCTATGATAGAATGCCAGAATCAAGAGGAAACATAACAGCAAACAGTATCATATGACTGTTTAAAATGCTAAGTTCATCAAAGAAGTAACAGTTTTTGTTTTCATTCTTTTATGACTAATAGGCTGTCCACTCAAGTAAGAGCAGGTTTGGAAAACATCTTGCCACAAATGCAGTAGATAACAAAACATACTTTCTTCAATATCTTAATACTAAAAGCATCCAAATTATGCTGATAGTAAACTTAGGCATAATAGGTGCATCATTAAGAAAAAAGAGCTATATCCAATATTTTAAATGATATCTCTGGTACTACATTTATTGGCTATCCAGCAATAAACTCAGCCCTTTAGACTCAAAAAAGCAACAAGTCAGTCCTAATTTAACTATGTAGAAGGTTATTGAAGCTATGGACACCATTAAAAGTAATACTGTTGCAGGCCTCAACAGCATTCCAGGGATTATATTTTGCCATATTAAATCTTCCATTACCTCTGTACTAGCTCAGTTATTTAATTATCCTCTGCAAACTGAATCCATCCCCATTTTCTGGAAGTGGGCCACAATAATACCAGTATTTTCAACTGGTGATACACATAATCCTGCCATCATCTGATAAGTTTGAAAAGTCTTACGAGTAAGGTCTTTGAAAGGGAGTCATAGAAGCTGTGCCCTGTTGATATAATAACATCTTGAGATTCTCTTACCAATATGGTTTCACTACTGGGAGAGTGTGTTACTAACATGATGTATTTGTAATGCAAATGTTTGAATTCTTCAGAGAATGGCTTTCCAGTACATACTGCATTCTGGTCCTTGATATACTTCTTCATGAAGCTGTTAACTGACTCACTGCATAGTGCAATTGTTAACCCTTATATCACCTACTGTGTTTATTTCTGGTGCTCTGCGCATTCAATCATAGCAAAGACTGACTCCATCATATCTGATCCTTGTCATAGCTTATTTTAGGACCTTTCATATTCAATATTTTTTACTTACTATTCTTGTTTCTAGATTGGCATGGTGGGCACAATTTGCCAATGACACTAAAATTGCATTTTCACTTAATGGTATGTCAGATCATAGGATTCTCAAGTCTTATTTAGACAATTTGGTAAAATGGGCAGAAAAAACATAGACCAGAATTTAACATCCAAAAAGCAAATTTGTTTGGATTGGTAGCAACAACAATGATTTTCATATTCCGTAGATGGGAAACTGTGATCACTACAAGGTTTTAGGAATTATTTGTTCTGATCTTTCATTCAATACCTTGGTTCAGTCCACCTGTAACAAGGTTTACTTCATTATATATCTGATTAATCAAACAGTGGTATCTAGGTCACTAATTCAGCAGAGATCTTAATTTCATTTTACAATTCATTGATAAGGCATGTATCTGAATATGGAGCATCTTTTTCATGTTTACACCATCTAATATCAAGAAATTATACTATATCCAACTGTCATTCAGCAGCTTGTTTGTAAAAAAAACATATCCCTTGACTATGTCCTCTACCTAAAAACTCTAAATCTATATTCAGTGAACTGCAGGTTAATGAAAAATAGCCTTATAATTGCATATAAGGCTTACAATAAGAAAGTCATATGGGGCCAACCTTAATGCGACTCTTCTTAACCATATTATGAATATAAGAAATAAAGCATTTTATTCTTTGAGGACAGTTCTGGGTGGTGCAGTGGTTAGCGTTGTCACCTCACAGCAAGAGGTTCTCTGGTTCAATCCTTGGCTGGGGTCAGCCGTGCTGCGATCTGTTTGCCACTCACATGAATGCCAAGTGCAGTAGCTACTTCTACCTAATTCCCCTGCCGGGGGCGACACTGAGAGACGCACTTGTTCACGATTGGCCCTCAGGACTTCTTTATGCCTTTTCGCCATTTCCCCTCATACCCAAAGTCATCCAGAAAGCAAGATGATTCTCCTTCTGTGTGGAGTCTGCATGTCCTCCCTGTGGTCATGTGGGTTTCCTCCTGGTGCTCCGGTTTCCTCCCACATACCAAAGGTGGATTGGACACTCTAAATTGGCCCTAGGCGTGAGTGCGTGCATGTGTGTGCCTTCTGTCAAAGGTTGGGCGCCGGGCTGGAAACTGGACACCGTAAAACTCCACTGCCAATCCTGAGCAGACAGATGATCCGCTGTGGCGACCCCTAACCAGGAAAAGCTGAAAGAAGAGGAAGAATTGTTTGAGGACAGTTCTATCAATAGGTTGAAAAAACATTCATTTTGTAATAGATCAGATATTGACAAGTGACTTCTCTAGTCACATTTAAGAACAAAATCAATGATTATTATGAGACTTTGAAATTTAGGTTTAGTAATTACTTGCTTTAGATAACTAAATTGCCATGTCTTTGCAGCTTGAGTCTGCTTGTGACCTTATGACTATAAGCTTATAATTATTTCAAGTAAATAATTTTATTTTTCAAAATTGAATGCTTGTGGCTGTTTTATTTATTAGCTAAAGGTTTTATGTAATTTACCTATGCACCAAACTGTGTGGTATCTGTATTTGGAAGGGTGGCTGCTCAAAGCTGATTGCTACCATTTGAATATTTAAATGCTGACTTATTTTAAGGGTAAATAATAAAGTATGATCTTTTTTTTTTTTGTGATGTCTTTTTATTCAAATTTAACAGTTTCCAAACCATATACAATAAAATCAGTAGATCCAGTTACAGAAAGTTAAACAAACATAATTGATAACTATATACAAAACTCATCTATATCTAGTTATTTTGAAATAGTAATTTACCAAAGTTGTTATAGAAAGTATGATCTTGCTTTGTTAGTTTTGACCACATGTTGGCAGTGTTCTGTAGAATGGGGAAGGCAAGGTATGTTTGCTAACAAGTTATCAGTTGCCTTTCCCCATTCTGGAACATATTGTGTGAATGTGTGTACAGAAGTGAACACGTGAGTGTGTGTCTGTGTGTGTGTGTGTGTGTGTGTGTGTGTGTGTGTGTGTGTGTGTGTGTGTGTGTGTGTGTGTGTGTGTGTGTATGTAAAGTGCTAAAATCAGTCTTAGCTGAGCAAATTCTTGGGAAGCTGATGATTATGATTCTAATATGTAGCTGTTTAGTGAAAAGGCTATTTGGGTGTGGAAGATGATGGCTATTATCCAAGGAAGTAGGCCACATTTATTATATAGTCTTAAGGCTAAATGTCCTTTGTATTTTAAGGTCTAGCAGTGATACGAGTCAAACCCCCTGATGGTTGTGCACTTTCAAATAATGATGGCAGTGGTGTGTGAGTCTCTGATCCTCACATATTAATTGGTTTCAGCAGGTGGGATTATATGCCTATTCATCACCTATTAATTGGTAGGCAGTGGCTGGACTTTGAAATTGGACTTACCTTGTGAAATAAATCAGGTCACTAAGAAGTGTGTGTATACTTTTGCAGTTTAAGGTAAATATGCAATGCTTTATCTAGTGCACCTGTTATTTATTTTGTAGTCCAAGTTGTTAAGAAGCAGAAATGAGCTCTGTTTGGTATGGAACAATGTCAGTGTGACATCTGACCATAGAGTAAAAAAGCATGGCAATTATGTATGCCAGTATATTCAAGAAGGACATGATATCAGCTTTGTGCATAGCTGAAATTCCAATTATTGAAAATGGAGGTGGCCAGACAGTGGTAGTCACAACACATGTAGTAAAGCAATTTGGCCCATTCCCAGATGATCTCATAACCTACCTGGAATTAAGGGGACTAGACATGGAGATGAAATGCCTGGAGCTCAAGGGAGCTGAGAGAATGAAATAGCATTAAGTTGCAGAGGAGGAATGGAAGCCATCAGTATGAACCAGTCTCAGAGCAGGTACAGGAAAAGGAGTGTCAGCAAGCTAAAGATGTTCTAATCCTCAGTTCAATGCATGTAAGTAGCAGGGTTGAAAACTCAGCCCTGGGTGGGCAAGGTCAATATTAAATTGATTCCTTACTGTAAAGAAGAGGGTGAATTTGACAGTTACATTCAGGCATTTGAAAAAGGTGTTTAATCAATACCAAACTAATAAAGGGCAATATTTGAAGTTTTTAATTCCTCTGTTCATAGGTAAAGCAATGTATGCTGCATTAAAAATGCCATACATAGCTTTTATACATGATTGTAAATTAAACCCTGACTATTTGATTTCTATAAAGCTTACAGAAATATGCACATTTTTTCATGGGTGGATGAGTAGATGTCAACTCACTACTTTTAAAATGTTAGGAGACCTTATGTTAAGGGATCAAACACTCAGAGCCTTCTCTGAGAATGAGAATCTAATTATCAGATTATGAGTATAACACTACTGAAGAAATGGGGAAATGTTGGCCTCCATTTAGTCAGCAGTGCACAATTACATAAGAAGGAGGTAATTGACATCACATGTGGATATAAGGAACCTCAAGGTGTCAGTCTACAGCTTCAAAGCAAGTTGCACATGTAAAAGGTGTAAACAGTGGCTCAAGTATTAGACAAGTTCTTGGAGCGAAATGTTTCCATTTTATCCATCTCAGAAATGCAAGGTCCCAAATGATTAAAATGAAAACATTTCAAATAGCTGGGACATGTTAGGTCAACATGTCAATAGTGACAGTTTGGGGAAAAGCCACATGATGGAGCTAATATAGATATCAATGCAGTTAGTGGTAGGTTATATTAAACCTAGAAATGCTCAAGATTTTTACAATAGCCTGTACTCTATCTTAGTAGAGAGCATATAAACCATTGCCAAGAAGGTACTGCATCTTGTATAGTTGCTGGACAAAATCATTACCTCCCTGGGTAATCCTCTCTATTTATGGCCATAGGAGGGACACATTTCTGGTGTATTTGACCAGGGTTCAGTTGAACTTACAAGCAGGGCAGGATGACAAGGAGATGGCAGTCTTCTTCTTTTTCTTTTGGCTGTTCCCATTAGGGATCGCCGACAAGGAGATGACAGTGTTTGATGATATTTCAGCAGATATTCTAAAAGGTAATGATCTTTATACCATGCTACCCTGTGAACATGTTTTACTAGGTAATGACTTTGAAAACATAGAACTCTGTGTACCTGTGGTTACTACACGCAGCCAAGTAGGGATACAATCATATGGGAAAGTTATCAGGAGTGAGACCCAGCCAATGTCAAAGTTATCAGGGGAGCAATCCAGCCAGTGTAAACATTTCTAGGAGAGGCTGGTAATGTGGACAATTATAGCAAAAAGCCTAAATCAGAGCTGCATCTGTAAGAAGGTAGTGTAGTGGACTTCCTCTGATAGAAATTAAACCAGGGTGAAAATTGATATATGGCTGTCAGTCTTAATCTGACACCAGCTGTCAAAAAGTAGAAGACTTCTAAAAGACTGAGAATATAGGAGGATTACTAATAAATGCATAAGGCAGGCACAGTACTCAGAACCCCACAGGGCAAAACTTGAGGGAGATAGCTACTGGGGCTCCTGATCATCAAGGGCAGACAGAGTCAGTATACTGGGACAAGGGATTAGTATACAGATAGTGGACACCTGAACAGGGGCTAATGGAAAAGTGATACAGTAACTGGTAGTTCAGTAGGACTGCTGTAGTACGCTTCTGGCCAGAGCCCATGATTACATTTTTCAGGGTATTTGGGTATAAAGTATACAAAAAGAAGGATTATGCAAATTTTTACTGATCAGACATTGCAAAAGAGATTAAAAAATACTGCAAAACATGTGAGCAGGACCAAAAAGTTGTCAAGGCAATTGATGAAGACGAAGCACTTTGGTGCCATTGCCAGTTACCTGGAAACCTTTTCAGAAGGCAACCATGAACACTATGGATCTTCTTAATACTGCAAGCACTACAGGTAAGAGGCATGCCCTAGTTGTAGTGAATTATGCTACCAGGTACTGTGAGGCAGTAGAATTTTCCCCAGCCGAGACAGAAAAAATGGTAAATGTTCTCTTGAGGACTTTATTTTTAGCAGGGTGAATTTTACCTGGGAGACTAGATTTATTTTAGACCTACTGAATTCCTTGTGGAAGCATTCTATCATGAAACAGTTGAAAGCAACGCATGTACCCTCAAACAAAGGGAGTGGTATAGAGTGGAAAGGCTCTGCTCTACTCACCAAATCTTGCTAACAGCATTTGAAGACCAGCTCGAGCAGGAGTGGGACAAGTAACTATCCCATCTACTCTTTGTGTATAGAAAGGTGCATTAAGAGTCCACTTTTTTTTTTTTTTTTTACATTTTGAGTTATTTTATGACCAGTAGGTGAGGGGGACCCCTTGATTTAATTCATGATGAGTGGGAAGTGGAATATAATTAGAATGTATTTTAAATTTAGTATTAAGCTTAGGGAGTTTATGCGATTCACAAAAACAGTAAAAAGTCTGGTATAACATTGACAGCAAGCTTCAGAATATATAGTCAGACTAAAGGGAATGGTACTTCCTGTTTGTGAAAACAGCGTAAAGGCAGAAAAGGAGGGTCCTTTCACTGTATTGTAAAAAGTGAGATGTCAGGCAGGTGGCAAAAGCACAGATTCTATCATGTCAATATAATGAAGATATTCTATGACAGAAAGGCTCCAGTATGTAGTGTTTGCAGTAAGTAGGCCACAAGAGGAATAAGGGGGATCTCATGGCTGATCTACTCAGTAAGGCTCAAACTAACAGCTCAGTGGATGAGGTCACACTGTCACAACAGCTATCTGCTTTCTCAGGTTCATGGAAATCTAATCAGTGCTATGTGAGTTTGGGGCATGTTCACCACAAAGCCAGGGCATATCCAGCTCACAGAGCACCATGTAGACACAGAAAAACTCAGTGGCCAATCAGTCAGTCTACTTATAGGCTGCTTGAGCAATTGAAAATATCTTGTGGAACAGCAGAAAATACTAAATCAGGGAATAATTCAGATATCCAGTAGCCTCTGAGTCTCAGAGGTTTGTTGGTAACAAAACAGATGGTAGAACACAGTTACTTTTTAAAATAGCCCCATCATAATGGCTCTAGCACAGCTGAACCACCAATAACCAAAAAAAGAGTGCTAGCATTCCGTCCATAGGAAAAAAACATCTCATTGGTGAAACTGTAGATCATGTTTAATAACTTTTATTAAAAAATTTCAAAAACAAATATCAGTTAAGCGCTTTCCTCTATTAGACTTCCTCAGAAATTCAGACGAAAGTGCTTAACTGATATTTGTATTTGAAATCTTTTAATAAAAGTTATTAAACATGATCTAGAATTTTACCAGCTCGTTTTTTCCTATGAACAGAACACTAGCACTCTTTCAGTTATTGGTAGAACAAGGTTCTCTGTTGACTACTAAAAAATAAACAATCACACAGAAGCAGATAGATACCCTGTGCCTAGCAGGGTTAAAGCTTTAAGGCAGCTGGGTGGCAACTGACTGAAGCAAAGTATTTGAGCACTATTCCTAATCAATGGTTACAGGCAGGTATCCTTGGCACCAACAAGAGACATGTTAGTATGTGTTATCCCATTTGGTTTGTATACATTATCTAAAATGTCTTTTGCAATAAAGAATGTCTCTACAATTTTTGCAAAATTAAATGTAGCTCATCATAGCAGAAAGTAGGAATGTGTAACATGTCAGAGAAGTGCTGGACAGATTAAAAAGAACTGACTTAACTTACAAGGAAAACAAATGCCAAGTAGGAAGAGCAAAAGTAGTCTATCCTGGTCATGAGGAGTGACAAAATTTTACCAGAGCCCAGCAGAGTGGAAGCTGTCTAATTAAATTCTACCCTAGTAACCCAAAATGACCTAAGGACATTCTTTGGAACAGCAGGGTACTACAGGAAGTTTATCTCCCACTATAGTACCATAGTCAGTCCATTAACATGTTTCTCATAAAAGTAAATCACAAAAGGTTGTCTGTACAAAAACTTGTGAGCAAACATTCAAAAAGCTTAAGAAGGCATTGAATGTATCCCTATACTAGTCAGTTGTACAAAGAGAGCTTTCAAATCACAGTATGGAGGCAGTATTTATCCAGGTTCCTTCAAACGGAGTAGTACATCTAAATAGCAGACTTAAGACAAAAGAACTGTATGAAATCAAAGAAAATAAGTGTTTGGTAATAGTGCAGGGTCTACAAAAGCTCCAACTCTACATACGTGGTAGAAAATTCACAGTAAAAATGGGCCATAATCCCTGAAAGTGATTACACAGAGCTTGAGGGTAAAATAGCAGGTTTTATATATGACGTTTGTTATTGCAGTTCTATAATAAGACCATCGCGCACAGAATTGGTGTCAATAATAGAAATGCAGATGCCTTTCTAGGCAAAAAAAAAAATGCAAATCAAGACAGTACCAGTGCTATATAGGAATACAGGCCAGGCAAACAGAGTCTGAATAGCAGCTGGAGTTCTTGATGGAACAGGCATGGAGGATGGGTGCACATGTGCTGGGGGGGGGGGGGCATATACACTCATGATTCTATTTCCCCTGGAAAAGGACACAGGCACAGCCATGAAGTATTACTTGAGGGTGGGTGAGGAATCCTGCTTATGTCAGACCCTGCAGAAGAGGAAGAGGCAGTTCAGGGAAGATGCCCATTGCATACCTCACCCTCAGGATGTTAGTAGGTGTGTGCAAAGAAGGAAAACATGAGGGAGCACACCCTCATCACTTATCACTGAATCCTGATTTAAATCACATGTCAAGAGCATAACTATTCTGGCTACAAATGCTCAAACAGGATAGGCCCTTAAGGGTGTGAGAAGGGTAGCTATTATAATAAAATATAACCTGAACTGTAATTTTGTATGTCAAACAGTGCCCATATATTCTGGGATATGATAGTTAAGATCAACAAGGGTAGTTATATGTTCCTAAAGATTTAGGAACTTATAGTTCTTGAAAACAACCTAAGAGTTTGCTTAATAATTGGCTTGCATGGGTGTTTGAAAGTGTGACTGTACCACAGAATGCCTAGATCACCTCAGAGGATATCTGAGTGATGTTGGTAGGGTTGGCAAGACACTGCACTCTGTGAAAGGTGCTGACAGCAGGTGATGGTCAGTTGTGATGTACCCAAAAATAAGGAAATAAATATTTTTCCCTCAGACTTTGCTTTTTGAGGATCTCTACAAAAATTTGCTTGAGTCTAGAAAGGAGATACTGTTTCAAAACTGTAATAATATGGGATAATATTAGTATTCTTTCAAAAGACACATGAACAATGAACTAGTTATATTAGATCTGCATCAAATAGAAAAAAAGTGTGAACGTGCCTGCTTTAAAGATAATAGTAAAAGAAATTGCATTGCACCTGCCTTTTGAGCAAAAGTGTAATATGCAAAAGAAAATTGTTAAATTATACATAACTGAATTTGCCACTGTGAAAATGTGAAGAAGTTTGGAGATAAAATCAAGGCTTACTCACTGACTGTTTGATGATTACAGAATCTGCTATTTGAAGGTACTGGTAAGTCATATCATTGCGTCTTATTTGGACAGTACATTGTTAAGAGTCTCACCACCTCCACCTCCACCCCCCCCCACACACTCACCCTCGAGAAGTATTTACTGTTTGATATAACAATGTTGTTTTTAATTAAAAAGTTACAGCAAATCTTGTTTGGGGACTTATAAATAAGACTGATTGTTAATTATAATAGGTGACACAAGTACAGAAACCACAAAAGTTATTGTTTTGCATGCTGGATTATACCCTTGGAAAGTCAAGTATATTTGAAAAGAAAATGCTTACATTTATTAATTACAAGCAATTCATTTTATTGTTCAACAGTGAATGCTTGTGGCTGATTTCATTTAATAACTTAAGAGCTTTACCATTTTACTGCAAAACAAATTGCATGGGGTCTGTCCTCAGAAGGGTGACTACTAAAAGATATCACTACCATTTGAATAATTAAAGTTCTGCTTATTTTAAGTGTAAACAGTAAGATATGCACTTGTTTTGCTAGTTTTGAATAACTAGTGACAGCATGCCATACACTTGGGAAAGGCAGCAATGGTGCTGGAGAGTTGACATTTACTTCTTCCTATTCTGGGACATTTTGTGTGTGTGTGTGTGTGTGTGTGTGTATGCGCGCGCGCGCATGCTGCCTTATGTGAAACATAATTTTGACAAAGTTTCAATTATTGCTTCTAAGATTACACTGGAGTGCACTGGATTCAGTCTATGGTGGAAAGAATCCTGGGGAGCCAGTGATTATAACAAGGATCTGTAGCAATGTAGTGTGAAGTTTATTTGGATGTAGCAGGAAGTACACTTTTAATGTATACCCTACCTGTTGATAAAGTAAAAATTCATAGTCCACATTCAGCATACATTACCTGGTGACATCAGTTGGAATTATAAACCTCCACATTGCAGAAGTTAGTCATTATTCTCAATTTCCTTCATAAAGATCTTTTATATTAGGACTCAGTCTAATATTATCTCTCCCACTGCTCTCAGATCATGATGATTTGACATAAAAAAATGCTATCCTTTCCTACGGCCATACTATGGGCAAATGTAAATGGTCTTGTAATATTCCACTTAAATTAGTGATGGATGTACAATGTGGGAAAGCATTGCTGATCTTCACAGATCTGTATGAATTGAGCCCAATATACCTATTATGTAATGCTAGCTTAAATCCCATATCAAGAACAACACCAATGTGGTTACACAAATTTCAAACAGGATAGGACCCAAAAAGCGTATGAGATAGGTAGCCATAATAACAAAACGTAATCTTAACTGTATTTTGCATGACAAAATCCATGTACACTTACAATGCTTGAAAGTAACATAGCAATTTGTTTGACTACACCCTTGCTTGGATGAATTAAACTAAGAGTGTAGACACTGTTCTTCAAGGAGTCTTTTAATGTAGACTGGTCTAACTTCAGTTAAGTTTTCTGTCATGGTGTAATAGAATTGCATGGCTTAAAGTAATTAATATCTGACATAAAATAAACTGACAAGTAATCAGGAAGGAATGATTTACTGACTGTATATGGTCTTCACAGAAGTATTATATTTACATCAATGTAAAATACATTCAATAAGCATTTTGTCTTATAAGTGACCACCGTGGCATATCTGCTATAGATAATCAAGTGAAAACACTTTCAAACTAGACAAACCTAACAGTCTTTAGAAAAGATAAAGTCCATACAGGAAAACCTCACCAAAGGCAAAGGCTCACAGCAAACAGCAACACAAGTCCATAAAAAGCAGTTGCCACCAGTATGAAGAAGTATTTATTTGTCACTGGTACAAAACAGCAAGTACAAAAATAAAAGCAGTAAATAAAATCCAAGAACAGTAAGCGCTTTCAGGTTGGTACCTTTCTTCAGACAATAGATTACAGATACAAGAAATCATTTAAAACCCTTCTCAACCAATCAATGTTTAATACTGAGTCCGCCTTTTCTTCAGGGTGGGCTTAATGGGAATGACGTCATTGAGGCCAGGAAATCTGCGTGCTGTTAATTCTATAATCCACCTGGTTTCTTCACACTCAGTCATATTCACAATATTGCCCCCTCTGTTCCCTTTGGATATCAGCCTGAAAACCATAAATTTAAAACTGTGATCTACAAATGCTGATGCATGCCTAAAAGGAGCCTTGTGCTCATTTTTCAGCCTAATGGCTGATAGGTGATTCAAGATTCTAGTTTTTAACATGCAATTGGTCTTTCCTATATAACAACAGTTGCAGGATTAACATGTGGCTACATATATGACATTCATAGATCTACAGTTGGCACTCACAGCAAAATTATAGTTTTTTTTCCAGTGCTGGAGTGGATAAACTCAGTATCTGTATTAATATAGCAACAAGCCTTACAGGAATCACATGGTCTGGTCCCCTTCCTTGTCACTATATGTCTATGGACATCTCTACCTTCAATGCTTAACAAGTCTTTTAGATTTTTGTTTCTCCTAAAGCCAAAAGATGGCATGGTACCAGCAATTGCACTCATTTTCTCATCAAAGGCTAGTATCTTCCAATTATTTCTGATTATATCACAAACCCCATGTACATTGTTACTATAAGTCAACATAAGCCTTGGACCTTTGTTCTGTGACTTCCTATTTAGATTTGTGAGTTCATCTGTTTCCCTTGATTTAAACCATGGGCTCCATCTACCCTGTCTAAATTTCTTCTGCCTAGCAAAAGTCTGACTCACCTTCTCCTCTCCATAGCCCCTTTCTATAAAGTTATACTTTAGTTGTTCCATTTTTATTTCAAAATCATCATCCTCAGTACATAGTCTAGAAACCCTACCCAACTGCCCTTTGACTATGTTGTTAAAGGTATACTGGGGATGCATGCTGTCCCGTGCCAGCAGGCTATTTTTACAACATCCTTTTCTATAAAGCGTGGTCCTAAAACCCCCTGTATCCTGCAATAATCTTATATCCAGGAAGTCTATCTCTGTTCTGGAGAAATTCAAAGAGAATTTATGGAAGGTGGTGGAAGATCCTAAATAACTGACAAAACTAAAAAGTTCTGCCTCAACTCCCTCCCATAACAGAAAAATGTCATCCACAAAGCACCTGTATAGATGTATCCTATCCCTCCACTTGTTGGACTGGACTGTCCTAACACAAATTGCCTCTCCCAATAAACTAAGACCAGATTAGCATAAGTGTTTGCACAAGGGGTGCCCATAGCTACCCCCTGTGTCTGTCTGTAGTGTTTGCCTCCACATATAAAGACATTATATTCCAAAACCATACTCAACAATTCTCTCATCAATTTCAATTTGTCCTCCCCCAGCACATTCATTTCCATTAATAAATGTGTAACTGCTTCTATGCCATAGTGATTACTAATCACTGTAAAAAGACTCTGCACATCAAGGGTTACCATGATGTACTGCAAAATACCTTTCACCTCTACTGTTTCTTTCAAAGAAGTTAGAAAATGCCCAGAGTCTCTCAACACCTCTGTACAACCCATTACACAAGGTTTCAAAAGGCACTCCAACCATATCGAAATGTTTTCTGTAATCCATCCCCTCCCTGAGACAATGAGTCTCATGGGAGGGTTAACAGGATCTTTGTGTAAAAAATAACTCTTACAACTACATCTCTCAAAGTATCAACTGATATGGTACATCACTTGTCATCTGTTTTTATTTTAAACAACTGCGAAACAGTAATGATTTATTCAGAATGTTCAGAGTCCAGTAATTCTTCTCAAACAAAGGTAGGTGAAGATGGGTTACTATTTACATTATATATAAGCCAAACAGTGCAAAATATAATACAAACAAAGAAGTTTCTATTCCCCTACTTGAACTCAATGAATACTTATCTTGTTAATTTTTCATTGATTTTACTTATAATAATTTAAGTAATTAAATAACCAATTCAACAAAGTACCATTCATCAGAGTTCAGACTCAAATGTAACAAATTAACATCATATATAATAGCAGTAACAGTAGAGTGTTTTGAAAAATAAATGCTGTCATGGAGACTAATTCCTTCTTCAGTTACAGTATGATTTAGAAATGTCATGTATATCCTGGTTAAATAATAGTAGCAAGCTCTTCGTACAAATGTCATCATTATTTGGTCTAAATATAGTTAATATCAATTATGGCAGGTATCACAGCTACGAGTGCTATTTGATCAATCCTGATATGGTGTGTGCGGATGCAGCTGTGTTTGGCAGGTAGTACAAATGTCATTTTTATTCTGTCTAAACACAGTTAATATCAATTATGGCAGGTATCATAGCCTCGAGTGTTGTTTGATTAATCCTGATATGGTGTGCGTGGATGCATCCATGTCTAGCACCTAGTACAAATGTCATTATTATTCTGTCTAAAAATATCAATTATGGCAGGTATCACAGCTTCAAGTGCTGTTTGATTAAGCCTGACATGGTGTGTGTGGATGCAGCTGTGTCTGGCAGCTGTTGTATGTTGCCATTTCTATCTCTGGGAAGCTGTGGGTTGTGGCTTGTGATCGAGGTTTACTGATGCTTGTGTATTAGGAAGAGACATTTGGTGTTTTAGCCTGAATGCAGGGGAAGGGGGTGGATAAAACTGTGATTTGGGATATTTTGGAAGAGAATAGTTTGTTTATACATCTGCTGAGTGAGAGGTAGGAAGGCTGGAAGAATGTGTTATCTCTTGTTGTGGTGGCTTGTTGGGAGTTTTTTTTTTTTTTGATCTGTTTGCACTCCATTCTTTTCCTGGCTGCTGCCTTGCTGAAAGGGAGGGAATTTAGGCTTGATGTTGCAGTGAAGTGAAGCTTTGCTTAAGGTGCATTGCAAGCCTCTGGTATGCAGTACACAGACACACTAACAGAAACAGATGCTCCCAGGTTGCTATGGTAATGGAGACAGAGTGGCGATAACACTTAAAGGCTCTAAGGAGCCTCCGAAATTATTCTCGGCAATGAAGTTTTTGGTTTAAAAAAACATAATAAAAGGGCTGTTTTAAACCACATGTAGACATAGTGATGGTCTTCCAACACTTTGTTTAGCTCATTAAGTTGATCTTGATAAAAAAAAAATAATAATAATAATAAGCATAATTTTATATTTAAAATGTATTTTGGTCCAAACACATTAAGGACTTATATAAGAGTGGAAGTCTGAATTATTGTGAAAGACTAAGGGCACTTGGTCTTGTGCAGCACCCTTTGCAGTGATCTGGGAGGTGAGCTTGTTTGGACGTGTTGGGCATATGGAGATAGCTGATTCTAGGGGTGTTTGGTGTTGCCAGGAAGTGCTAGAGAGTCATCAGATTTCCTTCGTGGAAATATCTGTGGGAACGGAAGGTGTGTTGAGTAGTTCATTGGCAGAGTGGCCACTGCATGGAACAGGCTGATAAAATGGAACAGGACAAATATTGGTTTGGATATTTTAAGAACAGCCTGGAAACACACCACATGAACTACTGAATGGTATTCTGGCAAAACTAGATGGGTCACTGCTGCCCATGCTTGAAGTACTGATATGTGTGTATGTAATATACTTATAACA
The DNA here is from genome assembly GCF_019279795.1 of Protopterus annectens. NCBI lineage: Eukaryota > Metazoa > Chordata > Ceratodontiformes > Protopteridae > Protopterus > Protopterus annectens. The sequence continues at coordinate 246,644,082 of NC_056748.1, forward strand.
AATAAGAAACTAGAAGGGTCTCATAATTTAAAGTCTAAGGACTGTATAAATATGATTGGAAGGAGCTAATAATAAGAATAAGCATTACAGCTTGTGGTCTCCCAAATAACTAAGCAACAGCCAAAAAAAACACACACACACACACACACACAATAGTTATGTAATGTATGATTTTAGTAAATCTAGACATAAAATATATAATCATCATATAAGATGACGCAGTCTGCTGAATTCAGGTATTAAAGTCAAGATTTAATAACATGGGCTTCTTTATAATAATACTGCTGTCTTAACTTGTCAAAATGACATACACTACATTGAACAACAAGGGGAAGCATGATGATTTTCTTATAAAAGTAAATATGCATAACAAGTCGTGTAATTGCTTTAACTTGAATTGTAGTTTTTGTAACCCATCTTGACCATATATAATACTTAAGTGGTTACCAAGGTAACTAATGTTTTATACATGACATCAAACTGACAAAGTTCTTCAACAGAAATAATAGAAGCCTGAACTTGAAATGCCACAGAATGTAACAATCATATTCTGAACAAATAGTATTAAATTGACAATAGACACTCAGTTTAATAACATGGACTTGTGTATAATAACACTACTGTTTTAACTTGTCATAAATGAAATACACTATATTGAACATCAAGGGGAAGCATGATGATTTTCTCATATAATTCAGTTTACTGGCAAAGGCTCTTGCCACCCCTATAGTGCCTTTTTTAGGCAAAGTTCAAAGGACAAAACCACCACCATAACAGGTACAAGCATGCAAAATCTGAAGGTAATGCTACTCAATGCCAGAAATCTAAACCTCAAAATGCACACTCTCGAGGCACTCCTAAAAATGGAGAACATCAATATCTGTGCAGTAACTGAGACCTGGTTCAAGGTTCCAGAGAGCACCCCTGCAATACCAGGCTACAACTCTTACCACACTTTTCAGCCACCAAACCAGGATCGAAACACTAAAGGTGGAGGAGTGTCCATATTCACCAAGGATATTCACACCACCACGTTAGTTGCCCAACACAATGCGTCTGAAGTTCTCCAAGTGCAACTAACACTAGGTAAGACTGCAATCCAAATTGTAGCTTGCTACAGATCCCCCACCATGCCCCAAGATTCTCACTACACCTTTCTAAGACATACTGGAAAAGATTAATATACAACCAAACACCCTAATACTGGGTGATTTCAACTACCCTGCCATTAACTGGGAAAACTACTCCTGTACCAACACCTTTGCCCAACGGTTCTTGGAATTCATAAGTTCAAATGCCCTGGATCAACTAATCCATTATCCCACCAGGGACTCCAATATCCTAGACCTGGTCATTATGAACATGGGAAATTGATGCTCCACACCTATGGGCACCCACTCATTGGTCAGGTCAGACCATAAGCTAATCATACTTAACATCCACATCTCACCCCCATCCCCCCCCCAGTAAGGAAACCTCCATAAAAAAACTTCTCCAAAGCCAACTTCATGCTACTTAAGTCAGAAGTTACAAACTTCATCACACCCATGCAGACGGGAACTGAAAGTTCGACTGCCGAGTCATATACTAAGGCACTGTACGAGCACATTCACTCAAGCATGAATCGGGCCATCCCAAATAGAACCAAGATGCTCTCCTCCAAAAAAAGGAAGCCAATCTGGTGGTCCCCTACCATAAACAAACTTTACAACAAAAGGAAGAAACTGTTGCAGAAAAGAGGAAAATCCCAGGATGCAAAAAACTCCCTTACCAGCCTCAGTAAGAAGCTGAGATCCCTCATAAAATCCTCCAAAGCTAGTTACAAAAATAAAATTGCCAAAGATGCCAAAGACAATCACAAGGCATTCTATAACTATGTCAAGAATCTAAATGGCAATGCTCAGATCTGCTCTGAGCTACAACAGAATGACATTAAATATACTGGTTCCAAGGATATTGCCAATATCCTGGCAGATCGATTCAGTGCCAACTTCAACCTCCTCTTACCCCCTAAATCTCAATACCAGAAGATTGCCAAATTCTGGTAATAACAGCCACACAGGTAAAAAACGCCCTCTCCAAAGCTAAAAATACAGCATCCATGGGACCAGATGACATCTCGGGCTGTGTACTACATGAACTTGAACTACAAAATGAACTGGCACCTCACCAAAGTGTCATGTTTAATCATAGTCTCACCTCAGGCTTCATGCCCACTGAGTGGTGCACAGCTACAGTTATCTGACTCCATAAGGTGGGATCCACCTTGGATCCCAGGAACTACTGCCCCATCAGTCTGATGAGCCTGATCTAAAAGGCCATGGAACGTATTATCATGGAACTTATAAACAAAGACATTGGCAACCTTAAAACACTGGACCCCACCCAGTTTGGGTTTGTGAAGGGCTGATATTGTCTCCTAAACCTGACTTACTTCTTCAAATCAGTCTCCAGAGCCATGGACTAGGGTAAGGTAGTCCACACAGCCTATCTGGACCTCGCCAAGGCCTTTGACACCATCCCCCACTGGAATCATAGATACATTTACTAAGCTGGACATTAATCCCTACAACACTCAATGGGTTGCCAACTGGCTTACTGACAGAACCCACACTGTAAAAGTAGATGACTCCAAATCCAGCTCCAGACAAGTGACAAGTGGAGTACCTCAGGGTTCAGTCCTGGGACCTCTCTTGTTTGGCATCTACTTCTCTGAAGTACAGGCCAACACTAAGGGACTCTGGCTAACAAAGTTCGCAGATGACTGCAAACTGGGACCCATTATTGAATCCTCAAATGATGTCGATACTCTACAAAAGGGCCTTACAGAAACAGATGCTTGGTGCCAGAGCCATGGCCTCAAGCTCATTTCCAAGAAATGTATAGTTATCCCCTTTGGGAAAAACCATGTACCCATGAATTACCACATAGGTGGCAGTACACTAAACACCAAAAGTGTGATAAGAGACTTAGGGACATCGTCACAACAGTCAGGAAATCCTTCTATATGGCACACCTAATCACTAAGGGCTTTTCATCCAGAAAAAAGGAGGTCAATGTCCCACTGAACTCATCCCTCATTAGACCCATTATAGAATAAAACGCCCCATTTGGTATGTACCTCTCAAGACATCTGCAACAACTGGAAAGGCCGCAGAAATACCTCACTAAAAGAATCACAGGCCTAAAGCAGATGCCCTAGGCTGACCACCTTAAAAAAACCCAGCTATACTCTGTCACATATTGTCTACTCCGAGGCAATCTCTGCTTAACATACAAGGCCATGTCAAACCCAGAGCTGTTGAACATGCTACACTTAAAAAAATCCCAATCTCTCAGAGCCACATGCTCCAGGGATCTAAACCTTGTCATCACAATAAACAAAACATTCTGGAGGGGCAGGTTCCTGACCCAGAGACTCCCCAGACTCTGCAATACACTGCCCATACATGTCAAGCAGAGCACCTCTTTGGCCCTCTTCAAAAGGAACCTTGATGACTGGATGGGAGAAAGGAAATTCACCCCAGGGATCACGTCAGTTGCCCTGCTAGACAGGGGTCCAGGGAAGTAAATAGTGTGGGAAGAAATAGCCAGGGTATTGTTATGGCTAGGCTTGTATGGGCCCTAGGGCTGATAGCCTAGTATCAACCTATGAACCTAAGCAAGTGTGCATAACAAGTCATATAATTGCTTTAACTTGAATTGTGGTTTTATAACCCATCTTGACCACACATAATACTTAAGCTGTTACCAAGCTAACTAATGTTTTATACATGACATGAAACTGACAAAGTTGTTCAAGTGAAACAATAGAAGCCTGAAGTAGGAATGTCAAAGAATGTAACAATCACATTCTGAACAAATAGTATTAAATAGACAATAATCACTCAGTTTAACCTTTGCTGATTATAAAAAATAGAATGTTGCTATATAAATCTAAAAACTTTCAGTATATGCCATAAAATGGCAATTTATAAATATGGAAAGGGAATTTGTAGTCATTAATCACAATAAGTGATTTTTTTTTTTTAACCTATAATTTCACTCATTTTATAATAAGTAATGGAGGATATGAAAATCCTTATGTGTAGGAAATGGGGGGGAAGAGGGATGCATTTTATAATAAGAAATGACAGATATGAAAATCCTTATGTGTAGGAAATGTGGGGAAGGATGCACTGATAATTAAAATGCACTAACTTTCATCAATCTTCACATAAAACAAACTTGATGATTTAAGTAAGTTAGCAGCAAAGTGATTACTTAAAAGCTGGCAAACAATGAACTATAACTTCCGATATATCCTGTAAAATACATTGTATTATAAACATTAGATATAAATATTATTATCATCTATTTATATTAAGCAATAAGTTTTGAAAGACTTCATCAGTAAAGGTGAATATGTTAAATAACTGTGTGCTATAATCTTTTACTGAGGTTTTCTATATGATACATCCTACTTTACTATGATTGAATTGCTTGTCGTCTATCTTTCATGTAAACATTAATTGCTTATACAATAAGTAGACATTTACATTGTATTAGAATTCTGTCTAATCTACAATAGTACTATATCTGTTCAAAATAATATAAATACTGCTTATTCCTATTACAAATATTCACCATATGATAAGTCAATTTATGAAGCTCAGATATTCTGGATTGTCAAAGTATGAGTGATAATCTGATGGACTTAGTTTTATCCATCAGATTGGGAATGATTTTCATTCCATGACTAGTGCGTATCTTAGTTTTGTTAACATTTACTAATTTTAATTTATTTCACAAAAAACATTTTTCGTATGCCTGACCAAAACATTACTTTATTGGCAAATACTCAAAGTATAAAACTGATAATTTCCTTTAAAAGCTCAAACATACACTTTATAGTTATAAGAGGAAAATGTTTAATAGTCACAATAAAACAAAAAAATGCATAGGGCAGGATTCACGAAGGCTTGCACGGAGTCTAAGAGTAGTGTAAGACTCCATGCAGCCTTCGCGATCCAGGAACAGCCCAAAGTCCGTGTAAGAGACAAGCTAAAACGTCTCTTACACGGAGTGGGCGTGGATAAGCTAATCACCTCACTTGCAGCTGAATAGCATGCAAATGAGGATGATTAGCGATCCAGGAAGCCCAGAACAGCCCATGTAAGAGCCGTTTTAGCTGCAGAAATGTACTCAGTTGACAACTGAGTACGTTTCTGCAAAAATCGCAATGAAGCCATGTCAGCTCCAAATAAAGGGTGCATATGTGTCAGGCAGCATGCCAATGGCCAAATATGTGGCCATTGGCAAGGTAACCTGATGCAAAAGTAAAAAAATATTTTTTTTTTTCGGCGATCGCCGATGTTTAAACCCAGCGCAGACCCGTGCAAACGGGCTGCACTGTATAAAACATAAAAACGAAGGTTGTAAACCCACATATGTGGGTTTTATGCAATACATGGAATGTCAATGCAGGGACCAGCAGCCCAAAACCAACATGGCCACCGTGTAGTGGTTGCTAAGGGGGGAAGCTGAGTCTAAGAGATGTAACTAAGCATTAGTAGGCAATCTGATGCAAATAAGTGTTAGGATACTGAATTCCACTGTCACATAGCAAATGAGCACAGTCTGAGTAGTGTAAGAGTTACAGAAGGGGGAGGAACAGAGTAGGAGATAGGTGACATCACAGGGGGGAATGGTAGAAAGAAATGCAGTTCATTGGAGGTCAGAGTTACATGACAGATGTCAGACAGATATCATGGAAAGAGGTGTGCCACTAGATAAGCATGAGAAAGTCAAGAAATGGAAGGTGTACACTGTTGCCTACACCAAAGTTTCTTGCTGGGCGTGCATGTGGAAGTGTGCACGCCATGAAGCGCGAGTAAGGCAGTGTGCGCGCGTGTAAGGCAGAATGAGCATGTGGGAGCGTGTTGGGAGATGTTTAACACTGTTTGCGTGGGTGTGCATACGTTTTAATCCGAATAAGCAGATTTTGAACCATGTAAGCATGTGTGTGTGTGTGTAAGCCACTGTGAGCATGTTTCTGCTGGTTTGCACACGGCTCCTCCCTGAGGAAACAGAGAGGAAAAAGGAAGCAACAGATCTAGTAGGAAGCTAGCAGGGAATACTGCTGGAGCTAGCAGGTGAAAACAATTAGAAGCAGGCAATTACACAGGCAGAATAGTAGCCCAGCCCAGCACTTAAAACTCCGCAAACAGCAGTGCATGATGTTTCTCTCAAGAGACACTGCAAGACAGGAGTAAGTTATTAGAAGTGAAAACTGAAAAAGCTGAACTCAGAGCAGAAATATTAGGGGCTGCCATAGCTGTCATAATGAGACATAGGCGACTTGCTGGGGGTGGTGACAATGCAGATGGTGCCAGACAACCCACAGTGAGGAGACGGAGAAGAGTGTACAGGCCCAGGGTCACCTACCATGGGTTACATGAGCTGGGGATAGTAGAGCGCTATAGAGTGGACAGGGACCTCCTGCAACAAATAGTGGAGCTGTGCAGGCCACGCCTCACACACAGAACCAACAGAGGGGAACCCATCCCAGTGGAAACCAAGGTATGTGTTGGCCTAAGAATACTAGCAACAGGTACCTTCCAGAGACCAACTGGTGATATGATGGGGATATCACAGGCATCAGCCTCCAGGGTACTGCACCAGTTCCTGGATGCCATGTCAGCACATGTCGGTGATCATGTATATTTCCCCAATGCCCGTGAGGTATTGGCCAGCAATATGCGTCTCTTCCAGCAAATAGCAGAATACCCTGAGGTAGTGGGTGCAATAGACTGCACGCACATATGCATCAAAGCACCAGCTGGTGAGCGGGGTAGGGCATACATCAACCGCAAGGGCTTCCCCTCCATCAACTGCCAGGTCCTGTGTGATGCCCAGGGCATAATAATGAATGTGTGTGCTGGCTGTCCTGGGAGCTACCACGATTCCCACATCTGGCATTTGATGCAGCTGTACCAGACATTTGCCAATGGGGACATCCCGCACGGACACCTAGTGGGGGATGCAGGTTATGCACTGGAGCCGTGGCTGATGACACCCATCAGAAACGCACACACACCTGAACAGGAACGCCATAATGAGGCACACGCACAAACACGTAATGTAATAGAGCGTGTGTTTGGGCTGCTCAAGTCATGGTTCCGGTGTCTGGACACATCTGGTGGAGCCTTGCAGTACACACCAACTATATGTACCCAAATTGTCATGGTATGTGCTATGCTACATAATATGATCTTGTAAAAACAGCTGCAGCAGGACCAGCATAGGGCTGGGCCAAACAGCCCCCCACCATTGCCAAGGCCATCACAGGCAGAGCGTGACTCGGAGGAGGAACAACCTGAGCCTGCCCCAGTAGGCAGAAGGAGGCGTGCCCAGTATGCCCTGGCCTTGGCAAAGAGGCAACGCATAGCACATACACTGGCTCAGTAGGAACCCTGGGAATGATACCCCCTCTGACTCACTCAAATAATAACATGGATGCCTACAATGACATGACCTGCTCACAAACATGTACAGGGAAGTGTAATATGCGCATCCAACAGAGGCAGCCCTGCAGCACCACCTGAGGCATGAATGCCATGTGTTAAGTAATGTAACACCATGTACTATATGCACACCTGAGGACCCTGACTAACATCCTACCCTCACCAAGCATCATGCCACAATATGACAATGAGATGATCAAGTGCAATAATTGACTGAAGTATCGCAGTTAGTCAAAGGGTATCCAATGTGTGCCAGTCTGGGATGACATGCTGAGCATGACATGATGCTCCACCTGCTAGGACTGGCGTGCACCTATCAGTGCAGGCCGTATGGATACTGGCAAAGGCTGTTGTTACCCACAGTGTGCCCTGAATAGGTAAGGCTCAAAACACAAACCTATCTCCATAGTTATCAGAAGGGATAAGAATAAGATAAGGGATAAGTCGAAACAGCAAGATGCATGCAGTCTAAACTCACCCAGTATGAAGAATGTTGATATCTGTGCTGTACCAGAAAACTGAGTCAAGGCTCACAACAGCACCCTAACACTACCAGGTTACACCTCATACTGTGAGGGTGACTAGCAAGAATTGTCAAGGATAACCACACACCCATGTTGGTACCACAACAAGAAGCAGCATGGACTAGCCATGGTCAAGTAACAGTGGCTAAAACTGCCCCCAAGTTTATAGCCTGCTACAGACTACTGTCCCAACACCAGGAACTGCACCTGGCCTATGCTGGGATACATGAATATATCAAGTCCTCCAAACCACATTATATTGGGTGACTGAAAATACCCAGACATAGACTGGGAGCATTATACTAGCTCCAACAGTGTAGGACAAAAGTTCACAGAATCTATAAACCAAAAGGCCCAGGAACAACGTACCACTCCCACAAGAGGGGTAAGCATACTGGATGTGATAATCAGCAACATGGGTACTGGATGGCAAGACGAGAAGTGTATTGCCCACTGGTAAAACCAGACCATAGAGTAATCACACTGGATATACAAATCCTGACCACAGTCCCTGGCCAGAAAACCACAGTGGAAAACATGTGTAAAGCAATATTTGCACTCCTCCAAACTGATGTGGAATCCATTAAAGGTCCTGTGCAGGTGCAAAATATGGGCCACACCTCAGAACCTGTAATGCAGCCATTCCATGAACACTGCCAGGAATGCTTGGATTATGCAATCCTAAATTAAAACAAGACACAATGCCATACACGCAGGCATCTGGCATGGTGGACACCAACCATAACCAAACCATGCAAGAGAATGAGGAAGCTACTACATGATAGAGCAAACATAAACAATGAAGTAATCACTGATCAGTAGTATGGCAATAAAATATGTCCACACATACAATCCACTAAGGCCAGCCACAGCAAGTTGAATCTGTGAATCCTGAGGCAATGTTACACCTGCCCCAAGTACACAGACAACCCCCAACTCCACCCAAGAAATACAAATATATGTGAGAGATGCAACCATCTATCCAAACTGGAGGCTGAGCTCCCTCAACTCAGTACTCCCAAAACTAGTCAGGAGGAGAAGGTAACCACACACACCACAAACACAGTCCCACATAGACCTATCACAACTGCAAACCAAACACATAAACACAGAAAAACATTCCCGGAGGCACAAATTACAAACACAGCACACCAACAGAGGCCTCTAAAGCAGACATCCAATCAAACAACCTCCAAACATAGCACATGCAACACATAGTACACAAAGCTGGTGTGCCAAACAGTCACAGGCCAGAAGGAGAAACAACATGCCTGATACAGTTGTAATAGGTGACTCCATAGTCAGACACATTGCTGTCCCGCACACCAGACTGAACAAGGGAAAGGGTACAGTAAGCTGCCTGTAGGCTGCCACAATACGCCACATAACAGAAGTATGCAGGTCACTCCAAAGCAAGTAGAAATATGATGCAGTCATAGTCCATGCTGGTGTGAATGACCTGAGATGTACCTCCCTAGACTACATGAAAAGAGACATAGATGAGCTCTCTGATTATGTAGTCCAGGCCGGTATGACACTCACCGTTTGCAGCATCCTACCCTTACCAAGAATAATGCCACAGTACAAACACGGAATGATCAGTCATAGCAAGTGGCACACTTACTTGTGTCATTCCAAGGGGATCCAATGTCTGTCTGCTTGGGATGTCATGCTTGACAAGCCATGCAACTGTTCTTCGGATGGCTTGCACCTGTTACCCCTGGGCGTCTGGATATTGGATAAGGCCTTTGCCACCTCCATAGAGCCTTTTGTAGGCAATGCTGAAAAGACTAACCCACCACCCTAGAAAACAGAAAAAAAAGTGGAAAGAAACATCAGGGTAATGCTGACCAATGCCAGATGTGTAAACCCCAATATGCATGCTCCCAAGGCCATCCCCAGTATGGAGAACATCGATGTCTGTGCAGTGACAGAAACCTGCTGCAAGCCTGCTGACAGCACACCAGTACTACCAGGTTATACCACATATCATGTGTCATGGCCCCAAAACCTGGAACAAAACATAAAAGGAGGGTGAGTATCCATATTCAGCACAGACACCCATATGTCCAGGTAACTGACAATGCACAAGGCATTGGAGTCCACCCATGTGCAGCTAACTGTAGGCAAGACTGCTGTACAGTCTGTAGCATGCTACAGACCACACTCTCACACACAGGAACCCCACCCAGCCGTCCTGAAGACACTGGACAGTATGAATGTACCACCAAATACCAACCAAGGTACCACAAATTACCACATAGGTCGTAAACCATTATGTATGGAAGGAGTAATCAGGGACCTAGGGACACAAGTGGACAGTAACCTGTTATGTGACACTCACATTGCCAATGTGGCTAGGAAGACTGTCTACATTTGACACCGTATCAGGAAAGGATTCACATCTACGTCAACAGAGGTCATTGTGCCCCTATACTGTTCTCTTATCACACCCATAATCTAGTACAATGCCTCATATGGGATGTACCTTACCTGACACCTGCAGCAGTTAGAAAGACCTCAAAGGTACCTCACCAAGAGGATAAAGGGTCTCAAATATATGTCATATGCTGCCTGGCTGTAGACACCCCAGCTGAATGCAGTCACATACTGCCTACACAGAGGCATTGCATGCCTGTTGTAGAAGGCCATGCCCAACACAGGAGTAATGGACATGCTCCACCCCAGAAAACTCAAAGCCATCGGAGCTGTAAGAGTGAGAGATGTCAACCTTAACAAATAATGAAATAGGATGCGCTGGTGGGACAGATACATAATCCAGAGGCTCCCCACACCCTGGACCAGAATCCCACTCCATGTTAGGCAGAGCCCCTCACTGACACTCTTCAACAGGAATCTTGCCAAGTGGATGGATGATTGTAGAGTTACACTGGGGGTCTTCACTGTGTCATGTCCAGACAGAGGCACAGCAAAGCAAATCATAAATGGCCATAATATTCACATAGCAAGGGGTGGCAAAAGCCACACACACTCTGGCTAGGCTAACAAATGCCCTAGGGTGGATAGCCTAGTATGAACCTATGAACCTATGAAGATACAAATTGTACAGGACACTAAGGATAATCCCAAGGCTTTCACAACTGATGGTAGGAACCATGTTGGGAATTCACAGATATGCTCTGAATCACACAAATATCACAAAAACACACACATATTGCCAACATACATCCTGACAGGTGCAGTGCAACTCCCCCCCCCCCCCAGAATGCAGAATATCTATCCCAGCAGACTGCTGGCCCCATGACATTGCAGATGCTGAGGTAACAGCCAGCATCTACAAAGCAAAACACACAGCAGCAATGGTATGAGATGGTGTCCTGGGCTGAGTGCAACATGGACTCCAAGATGAATGGAATGCCAAATCACACTACTGCTCAATGTCAGCCTTACCACAGAATATGTACCCAAAGAGCAGTGTACAACAACAGTGGTCCTTCTCAACAAAGGTGTTGCCTGAATGGATACTGAAAACTACTACCCCAGAATCCTGAGAAGCTCAGTCTGCACAGCTATGGAAAGGATCAGCATGTACCACAGACATAAAGATATTGGGGACCTACTGACACCGGACCCTACCCGGTGTGGATTTCTTAAGTGCAGATCCTGCCCCTAAACATGTTTGACTAAATTGAAACAGTCATTAAGGTCATTGATGAGGGCAATGTGGTCCACACAGCATAGCTGGACCTTGCAAAGACTTCTATACAATACCCTACGTGTTCATTATAGATAAGCTCACCAGCTTAAATATAAACCCCTATGTCAGTAGAGGGGTTGCAAACCAGACCAAGGACAGAACAGACATGGTCAGACATGCTGCATCCATGTCAGACTACAAACCAGATATAACTGGCATCCCACAAGGCTTGGTCCTGGGATCTCCCTCGTCTGGTATATATGTCCCATAGGTACAGGCAAACATGAAAGGACTGTGTCTGAACATGTTTGCAGAGGACTACAAACTGCTCACCATATATTATCCACCAGCTGACACAAGCATCCCACAAAAGGGCCACATAGAAACAGACAACTGGTGCCATAGCCATGTCAGCATGCTAATTGCAGAAAAGTGTATAGTCAGCCCCCGTGGATATACAGTAAGTGCCCACCAATTACCACATAGGTGTTAACCCATTATGTAGTTAACATGTAATGAGAGACCTGGGGACACAAGGTGATAGATATCCTGCATTGGACAAACATGTGCTGTAGTGTTTACAGAAACATACCATATACCCACCTAATCATAAAGGTTGTCAGATCTAGATAAGGGGAGGTCATTGTGGCTCTGCAGTCATCCTTCATCAGCGGTACAATTGACTACAATAGCCCCTGTGGAATGTACCTCAGCAGACACCTCCATCAACCGTAAAGTCCCCAACAGTACCTCACCAGGAGTATCAAAGAGCTTGCACAGATGCCATGTGTTGCCTGTGTTGCTGGTATCAATAAACATGCTGCACCTTGTACAATCTGAATGGCAGTGAGCTATGCAAATGAGAGACCTGAACCCCAGCACTGACTTACATAGGACAAGCTGTACTGCATGATCCATAACACAGAAGCCACTCCCAGTACAGGCTACCCATAGAGTCACTTATCAATTTTCCTCAATAGGAATCTTGATGAGTGGATGGGAGATGGTAGCTTTATCCTGGGTATCACTGTCATGTCACAGGTAGACAGAGGCACAGCATTACTGAGGTCACTCCAAGGCAAGTACAAATATGACTCAGTCATTGTCCATGCTGGTGTGAATGACCTGAGACGTACCTCCCTGGACTACATGAAAAGAGACATAGAGGAGCTCTCTGAGCATGTAGCCCAGGCCGGTATGACCCTGACCTTGAGTAGCATCTTACCCTCACCAAGAATGATGCCACAATATGAAGACAAGATGATCAATTTCAACAATTGGCTTAAGTGTTGGTGTCATTCAAAGGGGATCCAATGCCTGTCAGCCTGGGATGACATGCTCGACAAGCCACGATGCTTCGCTAGGGACGGCTTGTACCTGTCACCCCTGGGCTTTCGGATATTGGCAAAGGCTCTTGCTACCCCCATAGTGCCTTTTTTAGGCAAGGCTCAAAAGACAAACCCACCTCCATAGGTATCACAAGGGATAAGAAACTAAGAGTAATGCTACTCAACGCCAGAAGTCTAAACCTCAAGATGCACGCACTCGAAACTCTCCTTAGCATGGAGAACAGCGATATCTGTGCAGTAACAGAAACCTAGTTCAAGGCTCCCAAGAGCACCCCAACACTACCAGGTTATACCTCATACCATGCTTTTCGGCCCCAAAACTTGGACCGAACCACAAAAGGAGGGGGAGAATCAATATTCGTCAAAGATACCCACACCTCCAGGTTGGTGGCACAGCACGAAGCATCAGAGACTATCCATGTGCAACTAACTGTGGGTAAAACTGCCTTCCAGTTTATAGCCTGCTACAGACCACCCTCCCAAACACAGGGACCCCACTCGGCCTTCCTGAGAATACTGGAAAATATGAAGGTCTCTCCAAACACCATTATATTGGGCGACTTCAACTACCCAAACATAGACTGGGAGCATTACTCTAGCTCCAACACCATAGCCCAAAGGTTCCTAGAATTTATAAACTCAAATGCTATGGAACAACTTGTTACCACTCCCACAAGAGGGGAAAACATACCGGACCTGATCATCACCAACATGGGGACACTATGCTCCAGACCAGAAGTGTATCCCTCACTGGTAAGATCAGACCATAAACTAATCTCACTGGATATTCACATCCCGACCCCACCCCTGCCCAGAAAACCACAGTGAAAAACTTCTCTAAAGCAAATTTCACATGCCTCAAAACCGAGGCGAAATCCTTCAAAGCCCCCGGGCCTGTGGAAAATATGGCCCAGACCGCAGAATCCTTTATAAACGCATTCTATGAACACCTTCAGGAATGCATGGATCATGCAATCCCAAATAAAACCAAGACCCAATCCTCCAAAGGCAGACATCCTGTCTGGTGGACCCCAGCCATAAACAAACTATACAATAGAAGGAGTAAGCTACTACATGATAGAGCAAAATACCAAAAAGGGAAGGCATCTCTGATCAGTATTAGCAAAAAAACTACGGGCACTCATAAAATCGTCTAAGGCCAGCTTCGAGAGAAAATTGCACAGGACACTAAGGATAATCACAAGGCTTTCTTTAGTTATGTTAGGAACCTGGGTGGGAATTCCCAGATATGCTCAGAATTAGTCCAAAATGACAAAAAATACACCGAGCCCACAGACATTGCCAACATCCTAGCTGACAGGTTCAGTGCAAACTCCCCCCCCCCTCCCCACCAAAAGGGCAAATATCTATCCCAACAGAGTGCTGCCCCCCTGACATCTCAGATGCTCAGGTAAGAGCTGCCCTCTCCAAAGCAAAAAACACAGCATCAATGGGACCAGATGGTGTCCCGGGCTGCGTCCTACATGAACTCCAAGAAGAGCTAAACCCAAACATAAAACTACTGTTCAATCTTAGCCTTACTACAGGATATGTACCCAAAAAGTGGCGTACAGCAACAGTGGTCCCTCTCCACAAAGGTGGTGCCTCAACGGATCCTGGAAACTATCACCCCATAAGTCTGACTAGCTTGGTCTGCAAAGCTATGGAAAGGATCATCATGGACCTCATAAATAAAGATATTGGGGACCTACAGACACTGGATCCTACCCAGTTTGGCTTTGTTAAGGGCAGATCCTGCCTCTTAAACCTGGTTGATTTCTTTGAAACAGTCACCAAGGCCATTGACGAGGGGAAGGTGGTCCACACAGCCTACCCGGACCTCGCAAAAGCCTTCGATACAATACCCAACTCGGGCATTATAGATAAGCTCACCAGATTAAATATAAACCCCTATGTCACTAGATGGGTTGCAAACTGGCTCAAGGACAGAACCCACATGGTTAGAATTGCTGGAGCCATATCAGACTCCAAACCAGTTACAAGTGGTGTCCCACAAGGCTCAGCCCTGGGACCTCTCTTGTTCGGTATATATTTCGTGGTACAGGCCAACATGGAAGGACTGTGGCTGACCAAGTTCGCAGATGACTGCAAACTGGGCACCATAATCAACTCTCCAGCTGACACAAGCATCCTCCAAAAGGGCCTCATAGAAACAGACAACTGGTGCCAGAGCCATGGCCTCAAGCTAAACGCCAAAAAGTGTATAGTCATCCCCTTTGGCAAAAACAAAGTGCCCACAAATTACCACATAGGTGGTAATCTATTAAGTGCAGAAGAAGTCATTAGGGACCTGGGGACCCAAGTTGATAGCAATCTCTCATTTGACAACCACGTGGCCAAAGTGGTTAGAAAAACATTTTATATAGCCCACCTAGTCATGAAGGGATTCACATCTAGATCAGGGGAGGTCATCGTGCCTCTTTACTCATCCCTCATCAGGCCCATAATTGAGTACAATGCCCCTTTTGGGATGTACCTTACCAGACACCTGCAGCAACTGGAAAGACCCCAAAAGTACCTCACCAAGAGGATCAAAGGGCTCAAACAGATGCCATATGCTGCCCGGTTAAAGAAACTCCAGCTCTACTCAGTGGCATTACGCCTGCTCAGAGGTGATCTGTGCCTGACGTATAAAGCCATGTCCAACCCGGAATTAATGGACATGCTGCACCTCAGAAAATCCAAATCCCATCGAGCTACGCGCTCGAGAGACTTGAACCTCAGCACTGAAATAAATAGGACATGCTGGAGGGACAGATTCATAACCCAGAGGCTCCCTTCACTCTGGAATAAAATTCCAGTCCAGGTTAGGCAGAGTCCTACATTGACTCTCTTCAAGAAGAATCTTGATGAGTGGATGGGAGATTGTAGGTTTACCCCGGGTATCACTTCTGTGTCACTGTTAGACAGAGGCACAGTATACTAACCTCAAAAAAAGGCATAGCAAAATTAATTTAAAATGGGTGGCGAAAGCCAAACACACTCTGGCTAGGCTTATAAATGCCCTAGGGCAGATAGCCTAGTATGAACCTATGAACCTATGACATATGTCATGGCAAACTCCACTTACAATGTGTGTTGAAGGACAAACACACTCTCCAACTAGCATTAGACATGGACTAGGGCACATCGCTAGTGTTTGCAAATGTACACCTATGTTGTGGAATACACTACCAATGTTGGACAAGCCTGGTTTAAGTAGTTCATATCTGAACAGAATGCAACATGGTCAGATGTACACAACTGGCCCCTAACCAGGCTGTTGTGCTCACTATCGAAATGTAAAGCACTGATAGCACTAAAGCCCAGGATACTGTCCACCACAGTCAAAGTACTACCAGTACACTATACAGTACTACAGTGTTAGGTCAGTGTGAAAGGATGTTGACAACTGTATGCAAAGTATCCCATGCAAACACTGCAGGCACAGTATAATCCTGTTGTGTTCACACACAAAGCAGTTGTACAGTAACTACACAACATGACACACAAGACACAACCATAAACGGGTGATATTTGTTGAAGTTCACACTCATCCACAAATGTGGTGGGCTGCAGAGTTCAACATATGGAATGCTCACACTGGGCATGCTCACACACTTTGATAAATGAGACATATATCAGACAACATGCCATGGGAAGGCTGAACTGGGCATGCTCACACACTTAGGCCAAATCTCAGTTTAGCAGTTGGACACACATATCTGGTATTTTAACGTGTTATTCCAGGAACCAACCACATTACAGCAGTCTGCCCAGTGCACACAGTTAAATGACTACAGAGACATACGTGATATAGTGGATCCCTCCCATATGCAAACATCTTCCACAGATGCACAAGTTGTTCATACAAACAGGGAATGCTATGGCAATAAAGATGTGCAAACAGTCTATCAGCAACAAATAATGTGCATTTGACAATTAAACATATGGGTGTAGAGGTCAACACTAGGCTGTTTGCCCTAGGGAATGACAGCTTAGCCAGAGTGTGCTTGGCGTCTTCCTCCCCACAGGATGCACATTCCCCTTTCTAAACACCGATGATGTCAGCACCCTATAAGTACAGCAGGAGAAAAGAAACCTCCCAGTAATGCGAATAGCGTGCTCCGCTAATGCGTCCGTCACAAGTGTCATAACATAGTTAGGTAGGGGTTTGAATCCTGCAAATGCTCAGTGTGTGTGTGTGTGTGTGTGAGTGAGGTTGGTGTGTGTGTAAGTCTGTGGGAGAGAAATGTCCCTTTTGGCAACTGGGAAAACACACTACATGATGCACATTCCCCTTTCTAAACACCGATGATGTCAGCACTCTATAAGTATAGCAGGAGAAGGGAAATCTCCCAGTAATGCGAATAGCACGCTCCGCTAATGCGTCCGTCTCAAGTGTCATAACATAGTTAGGTAGGGGTTTGAATCCTGCAAATGGCAAGTGTGTGTGCTTGCCTGAGGGGGATTCATGTGTGTGCAATTGTGTTAGGAAAATGTCCCTTTTGGCAACTAGGAGAACAGACTACAGGATGCACATTCCCCTTTCTAAACACCGATGATGTCAGCACTCTATAAGTAAAGCAGGAGAAGGAAAACCTCCCAGTAATGTGAATAGCGCGCTCTGCTAATGCGTCCATCTCAAATGTCATAACATAGTTAGGTAGGGGTTTGAATCCTGCAAATGGCAAGTGTGTGTGTTTGGCTGAGGGGGAGATTAGTGAGTGTGCAATTGTGTGTGAGGGAAATGTCCCTTTTGGCAACTAGGAGAACAGACTACAGGATGCACATTTCCCTTTCTAAACACTGATGATGTCAGCAACCTATAAGTACAGCAAGAGAAGGGAAACCTCCCAGTAATGTGAATAGCACACTCTGCTAATGCGTCCATCTCAAGTGTCATAACATAGTCAGATAGGGGTTTGAATCCTGCAAATGGCAAGTGTGTGTTTTTGGCTGAGGGGGGTTAGTGTGTGTGTGAGGAAAATGTCCCTTTTGGCAACTAGGAGAACAGACTACAGGATGCACATTTCCCTTTCTAAACACTGATGATGTCAGCGCCCTATAAGTACAGCAAGAGAAGGGAAACCTCCCACTAATGCAAATAGCACACTCTGCTAATGCGTCCGTCTCGACTGTCATAACATAGTCAGACAGGGGTTTGAATCCTGCAAGTGTGTGTTTTTGGCTGAGGGGGGTTAGTGTGTGTGAGGGAAATGTCCCTTTTGAAAACTAGGTGAACAGACTACAGGATGCACATTTCCCTTTCTAAACACTGTTCAGCTGAAGTTGTCTGTTTCTATGATGCCCCTTTGGAAGATGCTTGTGTCGGCTGGAGAGTCGATTATGGTGGCCAGTTCGCAGTCATCTGTATATTTGGTCAGCCACAGTCCATCCGTGTTGGCCTGTACCTCCAATAAATATATACCAAACAAGAGAGGTCCCAGGACTGAGCCTTGTGGGACACAACTCGTAACTGGTTTGGAGTTTGGCATGGCTCCAGCAATTCTAACCATGTGGGTTCTGTCCTTGAGCCACTGTGCAATCCATCTAGTGACACAGGGGCTTATATTTAAGCTGGTGAGCTTCTCTAGAATGCCCAAGTGGGGTATTGTTGTGAAGGCTTTTGCGAGGTCCAGGTAGGCTATGTGAACCACCTTCCCCTCGTCAATGGCCTTGGTGACTGTTTCAAAGAAATCAACCAGGTTAAACCTGGTAGTGCTGGTGTGCTCTCAGTAGCCCTGAACCAGGCATCTGTTACTGCACAGATATCGATGTTCTCCATGCCAAGGAGAGTTTCAGGTGCATGCATCTGGAGGTTTAGACTTCTGGCGTTGGGTAGCATTACTCTTAGTTTCTTATCCCTTGTGATACCTATGAAGGTGGGTTTGTCATTTGAGCCTTGCCTAACATAGGCACTATGGGGTAGCAAGAGCCTTTGCCAATATCTGAAAGCCCAGGGGTGACAGGTGCAGGCCGTCCCTAGTGAAGCAGGTAGTTCAACAGAAGATGAATATGTGAAGGTGTAGTGCCTGTGATTAGTTAGCAGTAGCATATATGACTGCTCACGTGGACACATGCCAGGTAAGTCATATGCACTGTGTCACAGGCAATGTACATGTGAACAGGACAAACAGTGACATCCTGTCAAGTGGAACATGGACATACATATAGTAAGCTATGCAGATGGCACTAGGAGTCCACAGAAGCTCTATAACTATGCATTGCAGGTGTGATCAGTATTCCAGGGTAATTGCAAGCAAACATGCATGCAAACAAAGCTACAGTAAACAGGGCTGCATGTAGTCCATTGTACAACAAACAAGCTGTACCACTTCCAGTAGGTAACACTGCAAATATGTAGGCACTATGCACATGTACATGGAAATACACGGGTCAGATGGCTAGGGTCCAGTCTCAGCGCACACAAGTGTACAGACCATGTACTGTCAGGATGTACAATAACTGGATGGAAACCCATGTGCTCATACCTGCAGTAATACACATGTCAAATAACAGACACTGAGCCTTCACTCAGTGGTTCCATACTTAGTAGGATGTATGCTACCTGGCCTGCCACTACAGTATCCCTGACATATATGGGGACTCTCCCTCCTGTGACAGTTAGTTTTGTGTGTTGGGGCTGTCTAGCATGGTATGAGATGTGAGCATGCAGTGCTAGGGTGCTCCTGTGTGTCCTGTACCAGTCGTGTAGTACTGCACACATATCAACATCCTCAAACATCTGCATTGCAGAGTCCAGTGTGGGCAACATGCCACTTGCAATTTACATGTCCATCATTGCGTATTACTACATTCATTACCTTATCCCCTGTGCTACCTATGTATGTAGCCTGCTGTTGACATCATTACCACCAGTATGCCAACATGTGCAGATGATACACTATGGTACTTACCATGGGTGTAGACAACAGTACATGACAATCACACACTTACTGCATCAGGCATGCTGTGATATACCCACAATTAATTCAGCACACAGTACTGTTAACAACATGATACTATTACTACACATCTATGTGGTCACCCTGTGCATCAGCAACATGTTAACCTGTACCTGCACAGTTGTTACAGATTGCAGGAGGTGGCACAGTTTCATCATATGCACAGGGTGTGAACTTGGTATGCCTGAGTCAGCCACCGATACCACCGATTAACATGTATGTGTATGTGTGTTGGTGAGGGACAGCAGTAGAAGGTGGGGCAATGTTGATGCAGTGTGTGTGTGTATGCGGTAGCCCTAGGTGTGGTCAATTTGCATGTGTGTATGGATGCACACAGTTCCACCTCATGGCTGTCATATACTGGTGTCTGTGGACAGCCACAGACTGTACCTGCCAGGTCATACAGATTAGTGTCTCTGGCCATGGACACGGTACCTGTGCCTTGCAGGGGTGCTACGGACCATATCCGGTACCAACCTAGACTGGGTACTGTCATCAGAAGCAGGTGTTCATTGACTGGACACAGATCCCTGTCGGACCTGGCCAGAGCCATGTGCATGTGGGCTCCTGGGGCGGTCTGATGACAGTACAGACCCAGCATTGCTGGGGCTGCTGCTGGCACTACAGGGGCGGCCGCAGCCCTGTTGTCATCCGCGACGACTGCCAGCTGCTGCTGTTGCTGGCATATGGCCACGTCGACGCCTCAACCACCCACCATCGCCCTGGCTCATGGACATGTAGTTGTGGAACCGGTCTAATATATCCCCACAACATCTGTCTATGACATCGGTGAAATCACGGATGGCAGCCGCAATGTCATGCATA
Organism: Protopterus annectens; assembly: GCF_019279795.1. Lineage (NCBI taxonomy): Eukaryota > Metazoa > Chordata > Ceratodontiformes > Protopteridae > Protopterus > Protopterus annectens. The sequence goes on from NC_056748.1 coordinate 246,664,911, forward strand.
CTGTCAGTCATGGCTGTGCGACATGCTGTCAGCTCCCTCAGACCTCATCTAGTGTACCGTTCCATACGTGACTGTGCCTGCATGACAGCCCGAAACATAGCTGAGGTTGTAAGACCTCTCTGGGCACGTCTGACAGGGGCAGTACTCTCATGGATGCTCCCACGAGAACCCCTGGACATCTGTCTGTGTGGTACCATCTCTGGGCCATGCCCATGGCTGCTGTGTGGGGAGGCATGTGCCATAGATACCACATTACCCTGGTCAATGCCCACTGTATGCTGTCCATCACCTAGGGACATTGGTGACAAAGGGTGTATTGGCAGGATAACTGTGCGCATTGATGGGGTTGACAGCTGTGTACTGTCAATCGGCTGACCAATGATGGACCCTGGCATACCTTCCTGTGCCATTACACAGATGTCATCATTATCAGTACCCACAGCACCTGATTCAGGTTCCCTGCTACATGACACCAGAGCAGCACCAGAACCTGTGGGAGGGAAACAGGAAACACAGTTTACAATGTCTACACATTACCAGTGATGCACACATGCACACGTGCACAGGTGCACACATGCACAGGTGCACACATGTACACATGCACACATGCACAGGTGCACACATGGACACATGCACAGGTGCACACATGTACACATGCACAGGTGCACACGTGTACACATGCACACATGCACCGGTGCACACATGCACACATGTACACATGCACACATGCACACATGCACAGGTGCACACATGCACACATGCACACAGTTTCACACAATTGTACAGCACTCAGTATGCGTGATATCAACACACAGACACAGACACACCTACATGCATACAAAGAGCACTACTAAGTGAGCCAAATAGTACTATTACTATCAAGACTATTACAGGAATTGTTAATACACACTCACCAGCATGGATAGGCTGCATTGCTGTTATACCAGAGGGACCTGCAGACGTGAAGAAACTAATGTCAGTGGGCACAACTGTGCCATTGTTACTGAGTATGATACAGGTCAGTAGTACAACATTGTTAACCACAAAAAAGTAAAAATAAAAAGCAAATTCAAATCCACAAATTAAACGAAAATACTGAGCGCTTTCACCCGCTCGACTACCTGCGGGTTTCTTCAGAGTACATTAAACAATTCTCTGCACCAGCCTTATATACTAACTTAGTGACTTGTTAGTAAGTTGTTAGTAAATTAATTGAATTAATTAAACAGTCATTTAAAACAAATTATCACATTAAAGAATTAAAAATGTTCTTTCCTTTACAAAATGACCTAAGGTCCACAGTACTGAATGGTGTGTTGAACACTTTGTTGTTGTTATACCGTATTGTGTGGTTTGAAAGTCTAAGTAAATGAAAATACACATATTAAAAATATTAAAAGTGTTAAAAATATTAAAAGAATTTTTAAAGCACAATTATGTATGTACTTCCTATTAACACTTTTAATATTTTTAATATGTGTATTTTCATTTACTTAGACTTTCAAACCACACAATACGGTATAACAACAACAAAGTGTTCAACACACCATTCAGTACTGTGGACCTTAGGTCATTTTGTAAAGGAAAGAACATTTTTAATTCTATGTGATAATTTGTTTTAAATGACTGTTTAATTAATTCAATTAATTTACTAACAACTTACTAACAAGTCACTAAGTTAGTATATAAGGCTGGTGCAGAGAATTGTTTAATGTACTCTGAAGAAACCCGCAGGTAGTCGAGCGGGTGAAAGCGCTCAGTATTTTCGTTTTATTTTGGTTTAATTTGTGGATTTGAATTTGCTTTTTATTTTTACTTTTTTGTGGTTAACTGTGTGAGCAATAAACTTTTCTGGTTGTCCAGGATATCGCCTTGTTTTACTGGTATTCAGTAGCACAACAGTTGCCTTTCACAGGTCAGCTGCTAATATTGAGGATATCACACTTGCACATTAAATACTATGGTGACAGCTACAAACCAAGGACACACCTGACACATGAATTAATTACCAGTGTACACAACAGTCAACTATACATATGGCATATTACCTGCACGTTCACTGTCTTGCTGCTGCGTGGCTCCAGCCTCCATCATAATGCATGTCTGCTGCTGTTGTTGTTGCTGGCGGACTGGAGCCACTGCACTCATGAGTAGTCCCTCCAGTCTGGTGAGTGGGGGATGTGTAGCCACCCCACCACCTGTGGCGACCTGTTGCCTGTGGATATCCGATGCACGCTGACGGACATGTCTGATTAAATCACTGCAGTGATGTCGTACCTGCTCATATGTCCTATTATGCATGCCTATGTCATTTACCAGACGGACAAGGTCTTGCCACAGTGCAGCCCTCTCCTGCTGATTCTGGCTGGTGCGGGAAAAGAGTATTGCATAATCCCGCACCAGGCTCTCGTGTATCTCCTCATCCTCAGCTGTGGAGTAAGTGGGATTCCGCGGGTGGGCCATGTACCTGAGAAAGAAAATAACCTGATATCAGCAATATATGTCAGCAGAATTTGGCACGCATACTACACATGCTACTCGACTGTTATGATACAACATATCTCACATATATAGCATCTGTCTGTCTATTGGTGGATACACATGTAAATGGCCAGGTATCAGTGCTCAGCCAGCAACTGTGAAACAGTACCTGACACACTCCATGCGACATACTACCAGACCCCAGCAGTCAGAACACTGATTCGGGTCAAGAGCACCTCCTCACTCTGGGGGTTTGTATCTAGGTACTGTATGGCCTACATCATCAACTACTGTGAGCTGACCACACACTGATTTCCCTGGATATACATATCCCACCTCCACCACCAGCACAAATGACTATAGTGAATAACATTACAGATGCAAACTTTACACTTTGTAACAGTGACATGGTATCCTTTCAGCCCACTGGGCCAGTGGCAGATACAACCCACAATGCTGACCCCTACACAATTGCTTTCTACAGACATCTCCGAGAATGCATGGATCATGCAATCCCATATATGACCAAGACACTCTCCACAAAAGGATAGCATCCTGTCTGGTGGACCCCAGCCATAGACAGATTGTATTACAGAAGATGGAAGCTACTGCAAGACAGAGCATAATTCCATAAAGGGAGGGCATGTCTGAGCAGCACTAGTAAAGATCTATTTTCCATCATGCAAACATCCATGGGCAACTTTGAGAGGGAAATCAAGAGGGACACTACAGATAACCAGAAGGCCTTCTTCAGTTATGTTAGCAACCTGGTCAGGATCCATCCTCTATGCCCATAGTTAGTACACAACAACAAATATTTCACTGACACCACAGATATTGACAACATTCTGGCAGACAGGTTCAGTGCAGGTGTCATCCCGCCCTCTCCCCCAAAATAAGACATAGTTATCCCAGCTGACTGTAACCTCCCTGTCATCAAAGATGTCCAGGTGAGAGCCACCCTCAGGACAGCAGAATACACAACATGAATGGGACCTGATGGTATCCCCAGTTGCATGCTACATAAACTCTGACAGGAGCTAAACACACATATAGAAGTGCTATGTAACACTAGCCTGACTACAGGATATGTACCTGTACACTGGCGCACAGCAGCAGTGGTTCCACTCCACGAAGGAGGCACCTCAACATACCAATGCAATATAACACAGTACATTACATTACAATACTATACAATATGCTATTGCCCCTGGGACTACAGCAGCATACTGTTCTGCTACCCTGACCATTGTGACACATGTGGTGTGATGGTATCTGCTGCTGTCACACAGTTACACAGGGTGACTCATATGGCATATTACCTATCTGACTAACATTCAGCAGGGGTATGTGTGACATGTACTCATGGGGAGTCTTGCTTCTTAACACTGTGTGGTTTATTGCAGGGTATGTCTTATCTGTGGGTAGGAACTTTTACCTCCACATGTGCACTCTATTGCAGTGGCACGGACGACACACAGCAGTCATTTAGGTTGTGGATGGTGTGAGGTGTTACTATGGTTGTTGGACATCTGTCATGGGTGTGACTTACATATGTAAATCTGGGAGTGGTAACCTCTATGTGGGTAGTATATGTGTACTCTGTGGTGTTGTCAGTCACTGTGCATTGGTAATGTGTTTGAGTGCATTGCCACAGTGTTGTACATGTCACTGTGTCCTTCTCCATATCTGTAGCTGTCATGTGAGGTCCATACCATGGCATCCATTATGTGGTGTGGAGGGGTACACAGACCTACATGTCCATAGCTGACACACCATGTTCGCTGACACATACCATGTGCAGGTATTCCAGGGATAGTGTGCCACTGTGAATATCATTCGGGCCACTATTGTACACATTTATGACCCTGTTCACCCCTGACACATGCAGTGGTGGGCAGCCAATCACATATCTGGTGGTTACTGGTGTAGGTGATTTGAAATATGGTATGGTACTCCGGTTTTGACACTGGTGTTCACTCCATGCCTTTGTCACCAGGCACCTGTTGCTATACCTCTGTACACATGTGTCTCACTCAGAATTTATATACATCTCTCTCTCTCTCTCTCTCTCTCTCTATATATATATATATATATATATAGATATATATATGGGTACATGTCAGTACATCGACAAGTTAGAAGATCGACATCCACTTCACCGACACATGAAATAATTGACACCGCAAATCACGGGCGTTTAACAGGTAAGAAGTTTAAATTTCGCTAATCATGCCTACCACACATGCATAACACTGCCACACTTACTAAAACATGGTAGGCATGATTAGCGAAATTTAAACTTCTTACCTGTTAAATGTCCGTGATTTGCAGTGTCGATTATTTCATGTGTCGGTGAAGTGGATGTCCATCTAACTTGTCGATGTACTGACATACCCATACATATATATATATATATATATATATATATATATATATATATATATATATATATATATATATATATATGTTTATATATATATGTATATATATATATATATATATATATATATATATATATATATATCTATATATATATATATATATATATGTCTGTATACATATACACATATATATATTGATGTACATATATTGCTATAGATGTGAAGAGGGGGGACACAGAGGGGGTGAGAGTGACAGAGGGGATGGGACAGGGTGTGTTGAAGGTCGTCATATACAGTCATACCTGTAGATAGTCAGATCAGTCTGTCTATGTATATGTATCTACATATATCTATATCTGTATGTGTGCATTACATATATATGTTTGTACAATATTCTGTCTATATCTATGTATTCCTACATCTCTCTCTCTATGTATATATCCATATAATGCATATCATGTATATATATATATATATATATATATATATATATATATATATATACATACACATACATATGTTGACATACATACGTATCTATATGATAGACAGGTATATCAACATGTTTGTCTACCATACTGTATACGCACACTAACATACTGCTAAACATACATAACTGTGAAACCTACTTTGTACATGCCACTACAACCTACAATCAACCAACATTGATATGTGCACATAGATGCTCTCACATACAAATGTATGTACAGCCTTCACTGATAGTTGCTGTATGTCCCCTGCCCTTTACACATCTTCATATACATATGGATATAGACCAATGACACATATGGAGGGTTCACAGTATGTAGACCTTTATAGTATTACTTTACATTACCTATGTTTGTCACAGCTGCTTGTGTTGCCATCTTGTTCTCTGTCCTGCTGCTCCACTTCCCAGATGTCAGCTTTCAGGTGGCTGTTGCTGAACAATTTGTTTGTGTCTGCTTAACTGCAATTTTCTCTGTCTCTGTCTGTCTCTCTCTCTCTGTCTGTCTGTCTGTCTCACGTCCTTCTCAGGGTGCAATGAAAGTATTGCTTGTGTGGACTGGGAGTACAGCATACTTTTGTAGGTATCTGCATATGCCCATGTGATGGCCTCTGCACCAATTTTTAGCCAGCATTTTCTAATTGCATGCAGCCAGTTGTGTACTTATTGCAGTTCTCACTGTGATTTCAGAACAGTGCTATAAAAAGGTATGTGAGATAGGCATAGCCCTTTCAGATTTTAAAGGCAGGGACCATGCTGTTATGCTGTGGACAATGTTCTGTGAGTGTAAAGGTTGGTATCTCTCTCATATTTCCAGGTGTGTTGTAGATTAACATTCCTCCATTCATTTCTCCAGTTTCCTGTACTAACTGTGTATGTACACTGACACCTACAACTACTACTACTGTTAATGTGTGTGTGTGTGCTTTACATTCACTTTTGCTTGCACTTTGTTGCTAAGGCTTCAATATTTGCCCTTTACAGTCACTACTTGTATGCCTGCTAGGTGTCCTGACTGTAGTGTGCTGCTGTAGCTTTCTTATTTTCCATGTACATTCACACCTTGGAATGCTTGCTATATATGCTAGGGTGTTACAGCATGCAGTGTGGTCTGGCCATGGTGTGGACCTTGACATCTATTAGGGTATTTGAGTATGCTGCTGAGCAGGCCCCAGAGACTTTCAGGTTCATCTGTTATCTGCCTCATGGAATGGTACATATCAGTGGGGTACACCCATTAAAATGTCTGGTATGCTGCAGTTGTGACTGTGGGTTAGCATGAGCATATGCATTACTACACTTTTTCTGCCATGCAAGTGGTGAATACTTTCAGGACTCCATAGTTACCATTGCATGTGTTACACCTTTCTGCCTACTGTTTGTATATTTCACATGGAGTCTGTGGGGCATCCCTGTAGGTCATTCACTGTTGCTATGTCTAGACTCTTAACTATTCAAATATGGTGGTGTCAGACCCGTCATGTGTACAGATATTTGCAGGTTGTCCACATTTCTGCCTCATATTTTGGTCAATATCTCATGCACACCTTTTTCTGGCAAATTACTCTGGGCTCAAGTCAGAATATGGTGACAAACATTCAAGTTTCAGACTTCATACCCTTCCAAACATCCCACAAAATGCAGACCCTGTTACTTTCTGAACTGTCTGCGTTTGTTGTAACATTATTTGCAATGTGTCCCTGGTTTTGGGCCTTTGCTCCACATATTTTATTACTTGGTCCAGATGTGTTCCTGTAAGAGGTTGTGGGGTATGGGCAGTGATTATCCTGCTGTGAGTATGTGTGTGGCTTGCAAGGTGCTATAGTGACATTATTACCTATTAGCTACCAACTAGCATGGCTGTTTCTGTTCACACACTACTATTATGGAAATCCACTAGTTTTGATAGTAATTCTAAATGGCATGCTTTGTGTACTACACATCTATATTCCCTTTACATTCATTCCTACTATTACATGATATATTTATTTTAGCACAATGTTCTTGTGTAAGAGTTATGGCTTAGTGGTAAGTCATGCAGACTACTGTTTCCAAGGTCCTGGGTTCGGGACTGCCAGTGGGGTTTTATTTTGCTTCTGAACTGACTACAAGACCTGTCAATCAAAGTGATTAAGACACTTTTAAGCAGTTGTAACCGTGTTAGCGCTGGTTTGCGCGGAGCTCACGCATGCGCACTGGCGTTTAGCTCCACGCACACCCGCTTACAACCGCTTAAATGTGTTTACTCTTGCGCACACCCGCGTTATTTTCTTTGAAAGAAAAGAAAATGGGGAGACAGGAAAGTGGTGAAAAAGGGGTCACAAAGAGGGTAAGACAGTAGGGAAACAAGCTTGGGATGTGCAGGAGGGATGTAGGTAAGGCCCATAGCTGCCCATTTCTTCATCAGCAACAGCTGTGCATATGTATGTAATTTGGTGTGACATTTGAAACCTTCCACCCCTGAGAGAGGTGTCAGGACAACAATAATACTTGTTGTACAGCCAATTGTAATTGATAGGTTCCATGTCCAGCAGACATGCGTACGGAATGAGCAGCTATGTATGGGGCGTAATTTTTTCGTGGGTACAGTGTGCCTTTTTTTTTTCAGGTGAGAGTGGTATGTCAGGTGAAGGAAGTCGGTACAGCTGGGGAGGTAGGTTGGGTAGGTAAACAGACAAGACAAACAAGACGCATACAGGGGCGGTGTATGACACGTGTGGGGGGGTTACACAATTGACGGGGATGGAGGCTTGGATATCCAGAGCCCATGAGCCCACAGATGGCAACAGTGGAACTGATATCCCCACCCATAGGCAGTTGCCACTGTTCCTTCACTGCCCAGGACGGGGCTGTGCTGGGGGCTGTGTAGGCGGGGCAACAGGCAAGCCCGTTAGTTGCGCCACCCGTGCCTCGAGCTGGCGTAGGGGCTCGAGAACAGAGTCCCGAATCTCCCTACGCACCACAGTCCGGACGCTATGGAGGGTGAGTGGTGGTTCTCCTCCGGCCACACTTGCAGAGGGGGGGCGAGCCCCATCCCCTGCAGCGCTTCCACCCGCAGGTGGCACAGGGCCACCGGAGGAGGGTCCAGACTCGGCACTAGTGCCAGCTGCACTCGCCAGCTGAGGTGGGAGAGGTGGGTCTGCTGGAACCCGCCTTCCCTGTCGTCCTATGTTTTGCATTATGTCATGACAGTTTGGGTTAGTGACATATAATACCATTCACAATTAGTTGTAACAGCATGCATTAGTATTCCCATTAACCAAACACCCAGATATTCACACCATTGAACAGCGTGCATAACACATGCATAATTTGAACAGAAATACACAGTCCAACAACATGCAGGGTTAATTGATGGCAACAGGCCATCAGGTGTGGATGTATGAACAGGACAGATGCATCATCGGACATGCAAATATATATGACCCAACAGGACAAACGTCCAGGGGTGTTAATTGTGATTGCACATACCATTTTCACGTGGAATGGGTTATATGTGGTTATAGGGTGGGGTAAAGAAAGTAATATTAACACCTTCGAATAACAATACATATGCTGTACATTTCTAATAGCTACAGTTATATACACACTACTGTTCTAACTACAGTTTCCTATATGATAACTATTTCAACTTGGTGATAGGACTGTTACTGCAACATCAATATAAATTTTATGGTTCTTCATACACATTCATATCTAGCTTTGTTCAGCTACATCATCCTGCTACATTTGCTTTATATAGCTGTAGACAAGTGTGGATGTTTGGTATATCAGACAATCATCCTATCTGCATATTGCAGACTGAGAGCAACATATCCAGATTTTGGGATACACATTCCAGATGCAGCAACACTTTGAACAGATTTCGCTGTTTGGTTTTGAATCTCACATGCATTTCATTCTGTCTTGACTGCAGTATACTTTATTCAGGAGTTATTACTACTGTATTGCTGGATTCATGACACTTTCTCACACTCTCTCACTTGCTTTCATTTTACTATTCAGGATGGTACTTACTTCTAGGCTTTATTGACATGTTTTACCTGTAGTTATTACAATCCTTTCCAGCAGTCTCACTTCTGTCATTTTTCAGTATTTCCACAAGGATATATTTCACACATGTGATTTTCATCATCTTCTGCAGCTATACTTTTCAGCCTGCTGCAGGTTGTGTACTATTTTCTTACAGGTAGGGCATTTTTATTTCAGAATATATGTCAGACAGTTTAATTTTTCGGTTTAACTTACAGGCTGAAACGCACTTTTGTAATCAAGCAATACTTGCATACACTTTCACACTGTTACTTGCAGATTTTATTCCTTACTGACTAAACTGCACTCTTTTGCTGACTGTCATACTTTTATATTTCTTTACAGTTACTGGTAGTGGATTACTGACCTGCCTGGTGGCGCAAACGCACCAGCCTATTGCCATAGGCTCTGCGGTTCACAGAACGGACACCTGCAGCTGTAATATAAATGAAGTAATATTGGAATACACATCTCCATAATATCAGCTAGTTTAATTTCTTACATACATAATTAAATGTTACTTACTCAGTAGTGGGGCGTTGGGTGTTTGCCGGGCCTCCTGGATCCAAAGGTTCAGTTGGTCCTGCTTGCGTCTCTTCAGGTCCGCATGGTGGTGACGGACCTGCTCACCAGTCCTTGGAATCCCTGTGGCACTGGTGAGATCATGAGCCAACCAGTCCCACGCCTCGGCCCTGTATGCTCCCCAGAGGACCTGGCCCTGCATGAGTTGGGCCTCATGATTATGGACTAGGAGCCAGACCATGTACCTGGACTCCTCAACACCCCACCTCTGTGCTCGAAAGCAACTACCCTCTCCTACTCCTGTCATTCTGCCTGCAGGTCAGTTCTACAATCGTTTATACTGTGTATTCCCGCCTATGGGGCTTATATAGTCCGTTTTTCCCACAGATATCTGTGATTGGCCATTTTGGAATTGTATCAACTTCAGTAAACCTGCATTGTCATGCTCCAGTTTGTATTCATTCCTATATATTAGCTATTATTGCATTTCTAGGTACTGTTGTCATGGCTTAGTGGTTTGGTACCTTGACTATGGTGTATAGTATCCTGGGTTCAAACCTGGCCACTGCTTTTTATTTTTCACGACTGTCTAGACATGCTGAGGGGTGTGTCTGTGTAAAGATAGTTTTGAAATGGCTTGCTCAACGTTGCCCATCGGTTAGCTTGTTTGCACGGTGCGCAGCTCCGCGCAAACGGGATAAGCTGGTTTAAGCCTCATTTGGCTATCGGCACGCATATTATGCTCAGCTCAGTTAGGGGCACATAGATTTAGCATGTTAGACCACTGCTCAGCTACGGGCACTCATTTTGCACCAGTTAAACCACTGCTCATCTATGGGCAGATGCACTCACTCTGTTAAACTGTAGCTCAGCTATGAGCACATCTGGCATTTTTTATTCTTTTGTTACCTCACATGACTTCAGTATAAATGGGCTATTTCATTACATTTTACATAAATTTTGGTTTTATGTGTACATATTTGTCAGGGACTTGTTTCCTGCTTATTTTGAAAAAAAAAAATTGGTGCTGTGGGGGCTCGAACCATGAATGGCTGCTCTTCAGCCAACATCTCTACCGCTACGCTATTGCTTCCTGGCTTATTTTGCATATTTAGTTCTTATATGCTTTCCACTGACTGCTAACTGTAGCTGCGCTATGGGCACGCCCGCGCAAAGGAGCGCACTCACGGTTAAACATCTTTACAATTTAAAAAAAATATATAACATGTTCATTTATATATTTTATGTTCATAGTCTGTGGGGGCATGTGTTGTGTTGTGTTTATTCACATTTCTGTGGACTCTGTTGTGGGTGTTTACTTTGGGCACTTTTACACTTCTGGGGGAGTGTCCGCTTGCAGGGCTCGGCCTATGGAGACGCCCCCTACTGTTTTGCACGGACCGTGTTAGACTTAGGTGTGATTCAGCATGCTCTCATGAATATGCAAAGCATGCTGACATCACTCCATTTAACTGCAGCCTCCGTGTAAGAGTTATAACTCTTACACGGAGGCTTCGTGAATCCTTGCCAAAGACAAAAGGGATAACAATTTTATGGAAAACAAATGAGATTAACCCAGAAATATTTTATAAGGATGAAGATAAAGAAGGACTTTTGGCTTAAAAACCTCAGCTTTGGCCGGCTAAGAACTTGCTGTATTCAACTGGACGTATAAGAGAATTTAAGTACCTTTATCTGCACTTTATTTTTCAAAAAATACAGTATTTAAATTGATTTTAACTGTGTTGCAGGAATATTAACTGAACTGTAAGTTAGTCAGTGTTTGCTGAATTTTGTTATTTGCTAGTAATTACAGGTGTGGGGGTAACCACATTCTTTGATTTCCTGTCCTTGCCTATTTAAGTGGTACAGTGTGAAATATTTTCTGCTTAAAAACCTCAGCTTTGGCCGGCTAAGAACTTGCTGTATTCAACTGGACGTATAAGAGAATTTAAGTACCTTTATCTGCACTTTTTTTTCAAAAAATACAGTATTTAAATTGATTTTAACTGTGTTGCAGAAATATTAACTGAACTGGAAGTTGGTCAGTGTTTGCTGAATTTTGTTATTTGCTAGTAATTACAGGTGTGGGGGTAGCCACATTCTTTGATTTCCTGTCCTTGCCTATTTAAGTGGTACAGTGTGAAATATTTTCTGCTTAAAAACCTCAGCTTTGGCCGGCTAAGAACTTGCTGTATTCAACTATTCAACTGGACGTATAAGAGAATTTAAGTACCTTTATCTGCACTTTTTTTCAAAAAATACAGTATTTAAATTGATTTTAACTGTGTTGCAGGAATATTAACTGAACTGGAAGTTAGTCAGTGTTTGCTGAATTTTGTTATTTGTTAGTTATTACAGGTGTGGGGGTAGCCACATTCCTTGATTTCCTGTCCTTGCCTATTTAAGTGGTACAGTGTGAGATATTTTCTGCTTAAAAACCTCAGCTTTGGCGGGCTAAAAACTTGCTGTATTCAACTGGATGTATAAGAGAATTTAAGTACCTTTATCTGCACTTTTTTTCAAAAAATACAGTATTTAAATTGATTTTAACTGTGTTGCAGGAATATTAACTGAACTGGAAGTTAGTCAGTGTTTGTTGAATTTTGTTATTTGCTAGTAATTACAGGTGTGGGGGTAGCCACATTCTTTGATTTCCTGTCCTTGCCTATTTAAGTGGTACAGTGTGAAATATTTTCTGCTTGAAAACCTCAGCTTTGGCCGGCTAAGAACTAGCTGTATTCAACTGGACGTATAAGAGAATTTAAGTACCTTTATCTGCACTTTTTTTTTCAAAAAATACAGTATTTAAATTGATTTTAACTGTGTTGCAGGAATATTAACTGAACTGGAAGTTAGTCAGTGTTTGCTGAATTTTGTTATTTGCTAGTTATTACAGGTGTGGGGGTAGCCACATTCTTTGATTTCCTGTCCTTGCCTATTTAAGTGGTACAGTGTGAAATATTTTCTGCTTAAAACCTCAGCTTTGGCCGGCTAAGAACTTGCTGTATTCAACTGGGCGTATAAGAGAATTTAAGTACCTTTATCTGCACTTTTTTCAAAAAATACAGTATTTAAATTGATTTTAACTGTGTTGCAGGAATATTAACTGAACTGGAAGTTAGTCAGTGTTTGCTGAATTTTGTTATTTGCTAGTAATTACAGGTGTGGGGGTAGCCACATTCTTTGATTTCCTGTCCTTGCCTATTTAAGTGGTACAGTGTGAAATATTTTCTGCTTAAAAACCTCAGCTTTGGCCGGCTAAGAACTTGCTGTATTCAACTGGACGTATAAGAGAATTTAAGTACCTTTATCTGCACTTTATTTTTCAAAAAATACAGTATTTAAATTGATTTTAACTGTGTTGCAGGAATATTAACTGAACTGGAAGTTTTGACTCTGCTCTTCAGTTAGTCCCACCCACCCTCCCTGATTTTGTTTTGGTGTTAATCTTAGTGGCCTTGAAACTGCCCGCCCCTCTTGTAAATTTGTGTTTGGATACTCCTTCTGGGCCCATCTCATTTGCACACTCAACTGAGTGCAGTGAGATCATATTCTGATTTCAGGCACTCCTACTGTATACAAAGAGAGCATATGGGAAACAGGAAAAAAAAATTTAAGCTTGTTTCCTGCCTTTCCTGTTAAGTGGTTTAGACTATTTGTAGGCTTCTGAGCCCCCAAGCCCTTCTGTGTTGGAGGGAAGCCTTCTAGCTTAGTTTTTTTCCCATAACTAGCCAGTTTTCTAGTTTCAGCACTCAAATCTGTTTCTTTGATCTCAGCACTTGTTCAGAAAAAAAAATTAATCTGCTTTTACTGTACTTATGTTTCTACCTACTTTATTTTACTTTTGCATCATCTTAAAAGTACTCAATTGTATTTATTACTGCTTGGTGTAACTCATTCTAAACCTTTTGGTTTAAACAGGCTTCGGACCAGTTGTTTTGCACTGAGAGGGTTTGTGGTCTGCACTGTAGTGGCAGAACAGGTAGCTTACATCCTTCTAGGTTGGGAACTGATGATTGAGGGCTCAGTGTCTGTTATTCTAAAAGTGTATTGATTCTGGTTTAAGCACTTGGGCTTTCAGGCCAGTTATTTTACATTAAGAGGGTTTGTGGTCTGCACTCTTGTGGGAGGAGAGGCTGGACTCTGCCCTTCTGAGCTGGGAATTTCTGGTTAAAGGCTTATAGTGCATGCATATCTGAACTGCTTCTTACTGAAGTTGGTGCGCCTTGTTTGCTGTGGCATAGACTGGATTTGGGCCTGCTGGATCTAGCTTTGTTTGTGTAACTTGAGCACTAATCCAGGCATTCTCTAAAGTATTCAATTGTATTTATTACTGCTTGGTAGTAACTTGATTAAAGTGTAGCTATCATTCTAAGTCTTTTGGATTAAGCACTTGGGCTTAAGACCAGTTGTTTTACATTAGGAAGGTTTGTGGCATGCACTGTGGTGGCAGGACAGGTAGCTTTCATCCTTCTAAGTTGGGAACTGCTGATTGGGAGCCCAGTGTCTGTTATTCTTAAAGTGTATTAGTTCTGGTTTAAGCACTTGGGCTTCAGGCCAGTTATTTTACATTAAGAAGGTTCGTGGACTGCACTCTTGTGGGAGAAGAGGCTGGACTCTGCCCTTCTGAGCTGGGAATTTCTGGTTAAAGGTTTATAGTGCCTGAATATTTGAACTGTATCTTACTGAAATTGGTACACCTTGTTTGCTGTAGCATAGACTAGATCCAGGCCTGCTGAATCTAGCTTTGTTTATATGCTTGTTTGTTTGCTTGTTATTTCCCTGGAACGCTAATTCCACCTAATACGCGGCTTCTCAGCGCTTCTGTGGATCACTAGTGATATCTGCATTGCTTATTGTACTTATTTCCTTGTTTCACTTGAAATAAAGTTACTGTCTGTCGTTTTTGCATTTAAGTTACCTGTAACACATTGCACTTAAGTTACCTGGCACTTGCTCACTAAAGCAATTATATAAGTCAGCACTAAAAATTAAAAGCACTACACCCTCACTCCCCACTGGCCCTTGTTTTCAATTATTAAGGAATTCCCAATATTATTCTAGCATGTCCACAGGTCAGTTGTCAATCTCCTCTCCGGTCCAGCTGGTGAATCTGGGAATCTTGAGGCAATGTTACAACTGCCTCATGTACACAGACGACCCTCTCCTCCTCCCAACAAATTCCAACACATGTGAGAGATGCAACCATATAGCCAAACTGGAGGCTAAGCTCTCTCAACTCAGTACTGGCATAACCAGTCAGGAGGAGAAGGAAACCACACTCACTACAATTCCAGTCTCACATAGACCTACCACGACAGCAAACCAAACACATAATCACACAAAAACATACTCGGAGGCTCTAAATAAAGATATGCCTAAGCAGCAGAGACCTCCAAAGCAGACACCCAAGCAACCGCTACGCCAAAACAAAACACGTGCAACACATATCTCACAAAGCCAGTGTGCCGAACAGTCACAGCCCTTAAGACTAAACAACACACCTGATACACTTGTAATAGGTGACTCTATCGTCAGGCACACTGAAGTCCCGCTCACCAGGCTCAACAAGGAGAGGGTCACGGTGAGCAGCCTGTCGGGCGCTAGGATCCTCCACATAACACAAGCACTCAGGTCACTCTGAGGCAAGTACAAATATGACTCAGTCATTGTCCATGCTGGTGTGAATGACCTGAGACGTACCTCCCTGGACTACATGAAAAGAGACATAAAGGAGCTCTCTGAGGATGTAGCCCAGGCCGGTATGACCCTGACCTTGAGTAGCATCTTACTCTCACCAAGAATGATGCCACAATATGAAGACAAGATGATCAATTTCAACAATTGGCTTAAGTACTGGTGTCATTCAAAGGGGATCCAATGCCTGTCAGCTTGGGATGATATGCTTGACAAGCCACGATGCTTCACTAGGGACGGCTTGCACCTGTCACCCCTGGGCTTTCGGATATTGGCAAAGGCTCTTGCTACCCCCATAGTGCCTTTTTTAGGCAAGGCTCAAAAGACAAACCCACCTCCATAGGTATCACAAAGGATAAGAAACTAAGAGTAATGCTACTCAACGCCAGAAGTCTAAACCTCAAGATGCACACACTCGAAACTCTCCTTAGCATGGAGAACATTGATATCTGTGCAGTAACAGAAACCTGGTTCAGGGCTCCCGAGAGCACCCCAGCACTACCAGGTTATACCTCATACCATGCTTTTCGGCCTCAAAACTTGGACCGAACCACAAAAGGAGGGGGAGTATTGATATTCATCAAAGATACCCACATCTCCAGGGTGGTGTCAAAGCACGAAGCATCAGAGACTATCCATGTGCAACTAACAGTGGGTAAAACTGCCTTCCAGTTTATAGCCTGCTACAGACCACCCTCCCAAACCCAGGAACCCCACTCGGCCTTCCTGAGAACACTGGAAAATATGAAGGTCTCTCCAAACACCATTATATTGGGCAACTTCAACTACCCAAACATAGACTGGGAGCATTACTCTAGCTCCAACACCCTAGCCCAAAGGTTCCTAGAATTTATAAACTCAAATGCTATGGAACAACGCGTTACCACTCCGACAAGAGGGGAAAACATACTGGACCTGATCATCACCAACATGGGGACTCTATGCTCCAGACCAGAAGTATATCCCTCACTGGTAAGATCAGACCATAAACTAATCTCACTGGATATTCACATCCCAACCCCACCCCCTGCCCAGAAAACCACAGTGAAAAACTTCTCTAAAGCAAATTTCACACTCCTCAAAACCGAGGTGGAATCCTTCAAAGCCCCCGGGCCTGTGGAAAATACAGCCCAGACCGCAGAATCCTTTATAAACGCATTCTATGAACACCTTCAGGAATGCATGGATCATGCGATCCCAAATAAAACCAAGACCCAATCCTCCAAAGGCAGACATCCTGTCTGGTGGACCCCAGCCATAAACAAACTATACAAAAGAAGGAGGAAGCTACTAAATGATAGAGCAAAATCCCAAAAAGGGAAGGCATCACTGATCAGTGTTAGCAAAAAACTACAGGCACTCATAAAATTGTCTAAGGCCAGCTTCGAGAGAAAAATTGCGCAGGACACTAAGGATAATCACAAGGCTTTCTTTAGTTATGTTAGGAACCTGGGTGGTAATTCCCAGATATGCTCAGAATTAGTCCAAAATGACAAAAAATACACTGAACCCACAGACATTGCCAACATCGTAGCTGACAGGTTCAGCGCAAGCTTCCCCCCCCCTCCCCACCAAAAGGGCAAATATCTATCCCAGCAGAGTGCTGCCCCCCTGACATCTCAGATGTTCGGGTAAGAGCCGCCCTCTCCAAAGCAAAAAACACAGCATCAATAGGACCAGACGGTGTCCTGGGCTGCATCCTACATGAACTCCAAGAAGAGCTAAACCCAAACATAAAACTACTGTTCAATCTCAGCCTTACTACAGGATATGTGCCCAAAGAGTGGCGTACAGCAACAGTGGTCCCTCTCCATAAAGGTTGTGCCTCAACGGATCCTGGAAACTATCGCCCCATAAGCCTGACTAGTTTGGTCTGCAAAGCTATGGAAAGGATCATCATAGACCTCATAAATAAAGATATTGGGGACCTACAGACACTGGATCCTACCCAGTTTGGCTTTGTTAAGGGCAGATCCTGCCTCTTAAACTTGGTTGATTTCTTTGAAACAGTCACCAAGGCCATTGACGAGGGGAAGGTGGTCCACACAGCCTACCTGGACCTCACAAAAGCCTTCGATACAATACCGCACTCGGGCATTATAGATAAGCTCACCAGCTTAAATATAAACCCCTATGTCACTAGATGGATTGCAAACTGGCTCAAGGACAGAACCCACATGGTTAGAATTGCTGGAGCCATGTCAGACTCCAAACCAGTTACAAGTGGTGCCCCACAAGGCTCAGTCCTGGGACCTCTCTTGTTCGGTATATATTTCTCGGAGGTACAGGCCAACACGGAAGGACTTTAGCTGACCAAGTTCGCAGATGACTGCAAACTGGGTGCCATAATCGACTCTCCAGCTGACACAAGCATCCTCCAAAAGGGCCTCATAGAAACAGACAACTGGTGCCAGAACCATGGCCTCAAGCTAAATGCCAAAAAGTGTATAGTCATCCCCTTTGGCAAAAACAAAGTGCCCACAAATTACCACATAGGTGGTAATCCATTAAGTACAGAAGAAGTAATTAGGGACCTGGGGACCCAAGTTGATAGCAATCTCTCATGTGACAACCACGTGGCCAAAGTGGTTAAAAAAACATTTTATACAGCCCACCTAATCATGAAGGGATTCACATCTAGATCAGGGGAGGTCATCGTGCCTCTTTACTCATTCCTCATCAGGCCCATAATTGAGTACAATGCCCCTTTTGGGATGTACCTTACCAGACACCTGCAGCAACTGGAAAGACCCCAAAAGTACCTTACCAAGAGGATCAAAGGGCTCAAACAGATGCCATATGCTGCCCGGTTAAAGAAACTCCAGCTCTACTCAGTGGCATACCGCCTGTTCAGAGGCGATCTGTGCCTGACGTATAAAGCCATGTCTAACCCGAATTAATGGACATGCTGCACCTCAGAAAATCCAAATCCCATCAAGCTACGCTCGAGAGACTTGAACCTCAGCACTGAAATAAATAGGACATGCTGGAGGGACAGATTCATAACCCAGAGGCTCCCTTCACTCTGGAATAAAATCCCAGTCCAGGTTAGGCAGAGTCCCTCATTGACTCTCTTCAAGAGGAATCTTGATGAGTGGATGGGAGATCATAGGTTTACCCCGGGTATCACTTCTGTGTCACTGTTAGACAGAGGCACAGTATACTAACCTCGAAAAAGGGCATAGCAAAATAAATTTAAAATGGGTGGCGAAAGCCAAACACATTCTGGCTAGGCTTATAAATGCCCTAGGGCAGATAGCCTAGTATGAACCTATAAACCTATGAACCTATTAGTAACAGTTAAATATAATAAGAGAATATGGACCCTAGTCAATTTATACTGGTTTCCAGGCATTGAAACAGAAACGGTTAAAAAACACTTGGATTTCATTTCTAATAATTATAAAGGCAACTTAATATTAGGAGTAGATTTTAACTGTATATTAGATATTTCTGAAACTACAAATAAAATACTGTTGCATACATCTGCTGTATCAAAAGCTTTAAACAAGTGGGTAGAATCATTTCATCTTGTAGATACTTTCAAATTTATAGAAGATAAATATTTGTTGTTTTCCCATCAAAATCACAGATTTGTTACCCAAACTAGAATAGATAAAATATCTGCTGTCCATGACTTACACTCTAAAATCATTAACTTCTCAATCACTCCCTGCCCCTTTTCAAACCACAATTCATTAATACTAAAAACTTCAAAACGGGTACAAACCATTAATCTTTAACTCCAGAATTCCAGCATATATAACTAAAATTAAAGAGTTCAAACCCTGGTTATTATTTGAATTACAGTTCTTCTTACACCATATATATAAATAAAATAATGATATGGGACTCATTAAAAGCTTACATATATGGTAAAACTCTAACTTGGTATTAAAAAAATCAAAGAATGGGATTCTGAATTATTAGATCTACAATCCAAACTTTTGTCAGTAAAAGCTGAAAAAAAAATCAAAATCATTTGGAGATAAAAAAGAAAGTAGAAGTATTAAACAATAAATTCTAACACATAAAACTAGTTTAGCTTTAGAAAAACTAAAAATTAATACCTTGGCCACTTCTCCCAAATAGGCAGGTTCCACAAGTAAGGGAGCTATGGCACTGGACACTGGTGATAAAGTGCCCTTTACATATACTGCTGACAGCAGTGACACAGTGCCCTGATACTGTGCAAGTGTTAGAACACCATAAGAATTAGTTTCTTATGCAGCACTTACTTCAGGCATGACATGTTCCAGAGTGGAGGACTCCATGACTGTAGCACCTCTGAAAGAAGACAGATAAACACCTACGTGTATCACCACTAATATGCAACAACCTATTTTCCAGTATTGCAACAACAGTATAAATAAACATAAGCAAACATACTCTGTGTTGTATGCCTCATGTCAATATCCAATAAGGGCTTGCATGGGACATATGGTGGTGTTGAACATCTGTGAACTCATGGCACAGGTATGCCACAGCATGTTACTAGCATAAAGAAATACAAAGCTGGTGCATCCCTAGTAGAATCAAGGACTTCAGCAAATATCAGGGGTCCTTCCACTCACCTGAAAGACTGTGAGCAGTAATTCATCCATGTTGGAAGAGCAGTCAGCAATGGTAGAAAGTCTCTTATTATC
The DNA here is from genome assembly GCF_019279795.1 of Protopterus annectens. Lineage (NCBI taxonomy): Eukaryota > Metazoa > Chordata > Ceratodontiformes > Protopteridae > Protopterus > Protopterus annectens. The sequence continues at coordinate 246,685,163 of NC_056748.1, forward strand.
CTGTCTTGTGCAATGGCATGGAACTTCACAAAGACATGCAACTTCTTATCTTCATATCTGTGACTCTGTGGTGGACATGATGGACTCTTCTGTTGTGGCCATTTACTGCATTAAAATGCTCAACTAGATCAAACAATGTGCTCTTTTAGTCTTGTCTGTGCACAGAATTTGACATTTCTGTTCACAGAGAGCCTGCAGTAACACCTTAGTGTCTCTTCCTGAGAGACTTGAAGTACTTCTGGGATTTACTATCAAAATGTGGAAAATCAAAATAATTTCCCACCTTTTGATCAAACTGGTTTGCCAAAATTGGTAATATCGAATTACCAACATTTAGAAAATGGTAACACAGAATCAACATTTGAACACCAGAGGTTCCAATGTCAAAAGTCTGTGTTATTGGTTATGGTTTTGAAGGGGGCAAGCCCCCTTGCACCCCCACACCCCCTGCATATTATGTATGCCAACTATGAGATCACACTACAGTGAGAAAAGTGTACATTTCCCAACCCCTACTGTAGTACAATCTGTTATCAGAATGTTGATGCACACTACCATTTGCTAATGTGGAGTCGAACATTTTCTAGATCGGCATTACAAAAACATATAAACAGCCTTTTGACCTTCCTAAATTTGCATAAGTGCCGATCTAACTTTTGATAGTAAACCCACTTCTGGTCATTTTGGGCAAAGTATTTACAGACCTACATCTATGATCAGTGAGTGGGTAAAAATATATGCAGCATCATCTGTACTGATCCTGCACCCATGTGACAGTAGCTGCTGTATAAAAGTGCCATGTCTACAATTCACCAGTATCACAGGGCATATCCCATTAGTTGTGGAAGGGCAGCATGGTGACAAATTGTGCTGTCACCTGCACCTTGTCATCACCTTACACTGAACTGTAACCAACAAAGGGCAGCCAATGTGTATACTTCATATTTGTCCATTCCCTATATATGTCAAGAATGCCTCCCCAATCCCACCATTTCCACTATGTACCATACCTAAACCACTGTTGCAAAGTTTATGCATTCCAATACATCCCCTCCATACAAGACATTTACCAATAGACATTGTCTACCTGACATAGACTTACATCCATAAATCTGGTAGGCTACTGCTGCTTGCATCTGTGCTCTGTCTTCTCTCATTACCATCACCACCCTGCCATTAATGCACAATGACCTTGTCAGCTTGACTTGGCTTATTTTTACACTGGCCATTCAAACACCCATGATTGTGTCAGTTAAGGATAGTATATCGTGTGCATGCCACTGATACACTGTTAGGTATTGTCGCTTATCCTGTCAGGATAAAACAGACGAACAGTTGTGTGTTCGGTTCAAGCAGCGTTGTTATACACAAATACATCAGGATTAAGGCTTAGCGACTTAAATAAACTCAGCAAGCATTGACATGCAGTTATACAGAAATTATCCTTTGACATGCAATTATACAGAATTAATTCTTTGACATGCAATCATAGAAAACTAAACTCGCATAAAGCAATCATGTCCAGGTTGCTGCATATTTTACACTAGCTCTAGAAATACAACCTGATTGTGTAACATAAAAATCAGAATTGGATCAAGCAACAGGGACTGTCTTTAAGGAATGTTCAACTGTTGGGACATCTGGGACATCATCAGGAATGGGAATATGTATTGAGACACGTTCTTCAGTATGAACATTGTCTGGATTGCTCTGAGATCTAGAGTCTGTATCACAGGTTCAATGCCACGATATTTATACAAACACCAGAAGAAGATGCCTGCGGTGTCTCCTGTATTCTATACCCTAAGTTTCCACTAAGTAGGATCTCGGCTCAGCATATATACCTCTCACTTGACCAATTTGATCAAAGCCTTTCACTGTTTGCATCCTCACTGTCTCTCCTTCTTTCAATGGACAAAGAAATCTGCTTGTTTTATCATAGCTAGACTTCTGAAAGGAATGCTTCTTTAACAGTTGGGCTTTGATTGCTCTGTTGTTTTTAGCATTAGGCACCAACAAACTAGAACTGATATCCAACGTTGTTCTGGTTTGCTTAGAGAGAAGTCTTTGAGAAGGCGACCCAAGTAAGTTGTCAGATGGTATATTTCTGAGATTAAGTAAATTTAAAACGATATTGGTATTGTCATGCTTTGAACTTTCTAGTAAATTGCATTGTACGCTGTACTGCATGTTCAGCTAGGCTGTCTGACTGTGGGTATTTCGGATTGCTAGCAATATGGATAAAGTCCCTCTCTTTTGCAAATATCTGAAATAATTGACTGGTAAAATGGATAGTGTTATCAGAAATAACTGTGTGGAGTACCATGGACAGAGAAATAATGTTTCAACTTAGTAATAACAGTACTGGATGTTAGGTTAAGTGGCAAATCAATATCAAACCAGTTCGAATAAGAGTCTACTAACGTTAAGTTATACAAACTGTTCCACTCAAATATGTCAGTGACTACTGTTGACCAAGGTAGTTCAGGAATCTGGTTTAGCTGAAGCAGCTCTTTTTGCAAATGCAGTTTAGTACTATTGCATACTGAACAAGATGAAAGCACTTTATCAATGTCTTTTGACAGAGAAGGCCTAAATACTAGTCATCTCACCCTTCTTTTGGTAGCTTCAGAACCTGGGTGGTCGTGATGCAAAATCTAAATGTATTCATGTTGTAAGGAAGTAGGAACAATAACTCTAGGACCTTTGAAAATGTTGCTATCTTCCATCAACATCTAATCTCTATAAGGAAAACAAGGTTGCACTTCTGGCAGTACACAAGATTGCTCTGACAGCCATCCATCATTGATGTAGTTGAGCTTCTGCAAAATTGGGTCAGTCTTTGTATGATGTCTCAGCTCATCAAGTCTCATGGTAGAAAAATTATGCACTTGCATGACATCAGTCAAAATTCTCTGCATCAACCTGTTCTGTGGTATTTATGGGCAATCTGGATAAGGTACGAGTCAGAGAAAGAAGTTTGCCTTTTGTATAGACCATTTTGAAGTTGTATTTTTGTAATCTGAGCATCATTCTTTGTAGTCTTGCTGGAGCTGTATGCATAGGCTTCTTTAAAATAGTGACTAGAGGTTGATGATTAGTCTCGATCTGGATAGTTCAGCCATAAATATAATCATGGAACTTCGAACATGCGAACACAATTGCCAAACGTTCCTTCTCAATTTGAGCATACTGCATTTCAATTTGGGTAAGAGTTCTAGAGGCATAAGCAACTGGTCTGCCCTCTTGAAGAATAACTGCACCAAGACCAAACTTTAAAGCATCACAGGAAAGAATTATTGGTTTGTGGACATCACAGTATCTCAGTGTAGGTGGATTGGCAATTTGCTGTTTGAGGTTATCAAATGCTCTCTGGTGCTGTTCCAACCATGACCAGGCAACATTTTTGTGTGTCATCTCTCTTAAAGGCGCTGATGATTCACTGAAAGCAGGTATAAACTTACCTAAATAGTTAACCATACCAAGGAAATACTGTAGAGCTTGGACATTGTCTGGAGCTGGCATCTCAAGAATAGCTGCTTGTTTCGAAGACTCTGATTATAAGTCTGTACTGGTAAATAACTTACCTACGTAAGTAATTTTTGGTAGCTTGAATTTACATTTCAGATGATTGAGCTTCAATTTCACTTCACGCTCTCTGTCCAGAACTTTCCTGAGGTTTATGCCATGCTCTGCTTCTCATTACCTCGAACTGGTAAACCATCCACTATTGTACCACATGGATAACCTGAAAAAATTTGCTCCATTGCACACTGAAAGACTTCACTGGCAGAAATCATCCAAAAAGGCATTCTGAGAAATCTGTATCTACCAACTGGAGCACTGAATGTAGTCAGTAGTGAAGATTTGCAATCAATCATTACTTGTCAAAATGAACTCTTTGCATCCAAGACAGAAAAAACAGTGCACTTGGCATGATGGTGGCAATCTCCTCGACTGTACGTACAGGATGATGAGGTCTCTTTAATGCTTTGTTCAGGTCTCTTGGGTCAATGCATATTCTGATTTCATCTGAGCATTTCTTATGAGCAACTACCATGGAAGACACCCACTCAGTTGGTTCTGTGATTGGACAAATCACACTTTGCTGCACCATCTTATCTAACTGGACCTTGACTTTGTCCTGCATAGCTATTGGAACTCTCCTCATTGGTCTGACCACTGGACTGACCTCTGGGTCAATTTTATTGAGTACACAACTGGATGTTTGCCTAGCTTGTCATCGAAAACATAAACATACTCTGAGAAAATAGCGTCAGTAAAGCTGGAACTAGGACATGTGCTTACATGATGGACTTCTTTGATGAAAGAAAGTAGTTTCATTCTTACACTGTCTCTGAGACCTAATAATGACTGCACAGGTTTTCTGACTACGTAGAATTGCAAGCTGTAACCGTTCCCAGCCAAATAGCATGAAAGCACTACCAAGCCTTCGGTTTGAATCTTTTCACCTCTATAAGAAACAAGCGTCATACAATTATCCAAATTAAGTTGTTCTCCAACTCTTACTTCAGCAAATGTTTCTGCTGACATAACATTACACTTTGAACCAGTGTCTACTTTGAGCTCCATGTGTTTACCATTGATCAGGACAGTACAAAACACTTTGTTCTTTGCCAACAAATCTACTGCATTAACCTTTTCACCAACCACTGATACACCATCTACATAGAAAGTAGGGTCACAGCTTTCTACATGATCAACTTGCTTTTTTGATTGACCTTTCTTAATAACTGAATAAGGTTTGCTTGATTTACAAAACTTTTGAAAGTGGTTCAATTTTTTACACTTGTGGCATTGCTGACCAAATACTAACCACTTCTCTCTTTTAGACTCATGACTGGCACCACAATTACAACAGTTAACAATAAGAACTGACTTGGGTTTTTCTGACTCACCCTTATACTGCACTGAGCATGTCCGTTTTGCTGAACTAGTCTTAGAACTTGCTGGAAAGTTATAGGTCCTCCCTGGAAAACCTGCAGGGGCTACAGCTGCCATGTGCTTAGGCCTGTTTCTGCTAACCACTTGCTGCATGCTATCTACACTTGCGCTAGAGGCTGCTGAAATCATGCTCTTATCATCTGCAAGCATACTCGTGTGCCTTTCTGTGAGTCCATGGATTTGACAAATCTCTATAGCTTTGCTCAATGTTAAATCACTGTCACGAAGCAAAATCTTTCTCACTGCAGCATTATTAACACCACATACAAGCCTGTCCTTTATCAACTTATCTTTCAAATCAAGTCTGCATGTTTTAGCTTTATTTGTCACGTTGGTGATATAAGCTGCAAAAGTTTATCCTGGCTTTTGGTCTCTTGTATAAAACAGGTGCCTCTCTAATGTAACATTTGTATGGGGGTTACACATTTCTCTAAATTTACATTTCAAGTGCTCAAGGTCCTCTCTTGATTCAGTGGTACAACAATATGGTGGTTTTCCCCTTCTTCTGCATATACTGCTGGTGCATACACAAATGAACGCTCTCTTTCAATGGCATCTGACCCCACTAAGTTAAGCAAAACAAATGCCCTTGTACATGCATTTGTCAGAAAAAGCTGCTTGTATGAAAATATTATATTCCTGCTCAAATACTCTCCAATTCTCTGCAATATTATGATCAAACACAAATGGACTGGGTCTGCAAAATGCCTCTGCCATAGCAGCACACAGTAGTGAAGGTGCTTGAAATTATGTACGCACATATACACATACACACATATTTATGCCAGAACATGTAACTATGCCCAATTGCACAACAGACTCTTTGAAACAACTGCACTTTTCTAAATAAGTCTCTGTAGCACAAGAATACTGTAAAATCTCTGTACTTTGCAAAACCACCCTTTATCAGTGTAAGAAACACTTTGAAATGAGTGTACTCTGCGAATGAACTGTACACAACACAAGAAACTCAGAGTAAGAAACACTTTGTAAGGAATGCAGTTTGCAAATGAACAGTATACAGCAAAAGAAACTTTTCAAAATGGCTGTACTTTACAAAATAACTCTGTACAGTGTTAGAAACACTTTGAAATGGTAGAACTCTGCAAACAAATGTACACAGCACAAGAAACTTTTTAAAATGGCTGTACTTTGACTGCACTTTGCAAAATACTGTACTTTGCACACAGTAAACTCTTTGAAATAATTGCACTGTAATAAAGCACACACTGCAAACACTGCATGCTCTTAGATACTTTGAACAACTCTAGTTAAGCTTTGAATGGCTTCAGTCAATGCGAAATAGTAGCTCATACCAAAATATGGTCGTTTACTGCAGTTGCCTTGCTTCTCTAAGCTTCATTTTACCCTTTTATTGTACTCCTTATGCCCATTTGATATCCTGATAATTTTAGCAAATATCATGGTTTTGAACACTTCATTTAATTAACAATGTGTTTTGTGCCTTTCATTTGATTAATAATACGTTTTGTGCTACTCGTTTGATTAATAATGCGTTTTGTGCTTTACAAATGCTCTGTATCGTTTTCTTGGAAAAATAAATAATTTGTGCAAGTTTTGGTTACCTGAAGTTTGTTTTTGGCCTTTGTCAATCGTTTGAACACTGTATCACTTAACCTGCTCAATATACCTTCACCATCAACTCTGCACCTCATAGCTTGAAGAAGTTGCACTCTCAGTCCTGGTTCTGACACCATGTTGCTCATCCAGTCAGGATAAAACAAACAGTTGTGGGGTTCAGTTCAAGCAACTTTATTATACACAAATACATCAGGACTAAGGCTTAGTAACTTAAATTTAAATAAATTTATAAACAGACTAAGTACTGCACTCATACATGTTAACACTAGCTGTTCTCTCAAAATGGCACTCCTGCATGCACGAGCTTACTATTTGTATGCATGTGCCTACACTTGGAAATGCTTCTTAAAGTTACAGCACACACCCTGTTCTACAGGTATCACTTCATGGTGGCTGTAATATGTCGGGAGTTCCCTATTAGCTGATCGAAGATACATTCTTTCGAATGCGTTTTGATCGAACTTTATAGCGTGAAACGGCAAAATACCGAAGCAGCATATAAGCGAATTATTTCCCTGGGAAAGAAATCACTTGGCCGCCTTTGGTATTTTGCCTTCTTCATTACTGTAGTGCAGTCTCGGAGTTGGTATATTTAAGTAGGGGGGTGTGGAGGCACAGGACACATTAGAAATAGTTTGTGGTATGCGTGTGTTGTGTGTGTGTTTCTCGGAACAGCAATTTTTTTTCCCTGGGAAAAAAATCGCTGTTCTGAGTGTTCAAGATTGTAAGCTTTCACACATGGGGTCGATGAATCAGTGTTCACTTTTCTAAGCGTTTGGTGATTCAATATAGACCCATGGCAGGGCACAGTATTACACCAACTTTAGGTGTCATATTTGTATTTAGGTATCCTATGTCTATTCCTTTTGGAATACTATGCTGGAATACTCATAGCATGTTCTTTGGCAGGCAATTTCTGATACCTGATATTAAGCTTCTTCACGCTGGACACTACTTCTACTTGTTAAGGGAATGTTGTTTCTGCCTACCTTTTCTACCCTTATAGTCAAACTGTTTACCAGTCATGTGTTGTGCTACTGTCCTGCACATGGGTAGCAAGTTAATTGATATGTACTATTGTTCTTTATGGCACACATATTTCTGTAGTACATTTGTGTCACACCTCTACATTGCTTTTTGTTTCCCATTGCATACTTAACAGAATTTTACTCCTCTAACATCTGTACTGATAATCAGTGAAGCATGCATTGCTTTTAACTGTGTTTGCTTTTATTTTTCTCTTTATCACAGTCTTCTTTTTCTTTCCTTTTCTTTTTTCCCTCTCCATTTGTGTTCATATTTTATGCAGTGTCATTTATGGCAGAGGATGTGGTGTGGTATCAGCCATGTCATCATGTACCTGTCTCTCCATCACCTGCTGTGCCTCAAGTGGTCTCCAGGAATTCCTTTCTGTAAGGTGAGAAACATCATTCACTGGGGGTGGAGTGGCCTGGAGGGCATGCTTCTGCCCCCTGGTGCTGTTACTCTAGTGGGGGTTGTCACTCTGGTGCCTCACTAGGTCATCCAGCAGAAAATGGATAGCCTGAGGACAGCCTTGGTGGACCAATGGCTGGACACCCACATTGGCAGCCTGAAGCATATCTTCACATGATAGGTAGAGCTGTACAGCTGCCTGGCTTTAACCAGTGGGCCAGCAGTGCCTAGCATCAAGTTTGGTGTGACAATGTGGAGTATGACCATCAGTTCTCACCCCACCATATTCCCTATCATGGTGATTCCTTTCCTTGTGTTTCATCTCCTTCAAAAGTTTGTAGTCCTCAGTTTATAGTCAAGGCCTGTCTATGTCTTTCCTTTCTCATCCCCCATTTGTGTGAGCACTTCCCCTATTAATCTTTGTTTGTCTTTTGTGTTGCTTTATCTTCTCATGCTGCTGACTATATACCATATTTCTTATCCCCACCTATCTCTTGCTACATTTATCCCCAACTCTTCTTGAAGATGTAATACAATCAGAATCTGTCTACAAAGAAAATGTACCCTCGTTACCAGTTTTCCACATCATTTTTACTTTTCCCTTGCCCTTCCATATGCTCCTCTGTTGGCTTCTCCCCTTTCTGTCTGCCCTGTACACCTATTTCCTTCCATTTATTAAATAAATATATCAGGGACTAATCTGTATAGTTCTTATCTTGATTTATGGCTGTACTCATAGCAGCATGCATGTGGATGCCATAGCTGTTATCATGCTATATACATGCTACTGGACCAATAGAGATAATGTCCAGGTTTTTGCACATCCTGTTCTATTTTTACCAGTGAACTAATTACAAATTCAGATGCCATAATGCAACATCGCTCCTACTTCACATTTAATAAATACTGAGCTCCATTGCGGTACTTTGACTGAGTTATTTTTCCCATACAAACTATCATAATTAATACTTCTGAATCCTAACCTATGATAATAAAGTAGTCTCTCTAACTCTGCTATCTGTGTAAAAACTTCTCAGGTCTAAACACTGATTTACATAGTAATTTCTGTTCTGTTTAAAGGACGCCATAAAAAGACACACACACACACACACACACACACACACACACACACACACACACACACACACAAAGGAAAAGCTCTTTTCAAAAATAAAAGCAACCAACTCTGTAGGTCCTAACTCTGACAGTTTTTCACAATATTCCACCAAAATTTGACATCTGCTTTCTACTTCTAGATATCCTTCATACACTTCTACCAAACATGATTAAAAGGGATGGAACATTCTTATGTAAACTCATTTACATCATCTTCGTAAAAGGGGTATACCAACTGAGACAAACCTTGGGCTTATAGAGCTATCTCACTAGTTCAAAAATACTACAGTGCATTGTCCACTAATAACTAACTGAACTTCTAGCAACACACTGAACTAGTCACAAAATGGCATCAAACTAGTCTTTCCTGTTGACACAGGCCTCTTAACAGTATTAGAGTATATTTAGGCTGTTCTAAATAATGAAGATTAGGAACATGGAGGATAACATTAAAATTAAAGGCATGTATTCCACATTCTAAAATAATGTATACAAAGTCAGGGCTTTCATACACACAAATACTTCATTGGACTGTGTGCAGTACTCCAATCATGCTTTTTATGACACTCTGATATGCCAATTAAGATATAAATCACAGCTATTGAAACAACGATTTAAAACCAACTGAAAACAATTAGTGCTTCATTGCCCTGACTTTTAACATTAGCTTCAGGCTAATCATTTAATTTAAACCAGAGAAATGCACAGCTTTGGGCTAATCTTTTCATTTAAAGAATAGAACTACATACCATTTAATAAAATCTGCTAGTTTTCAGCCATTTAACTTGAGCAGCATACCCAAATGTCTGTCTTTATTTGTTAAATTATTTTTTCAAGGCATGAGGCACAAAAGAGAAAAGCTGGCATAGCCAACTCTATGTGTATACAATGAATTTTCTATATTATAGGTTTTACAGAGCAAAGGTACTCCTGTATTCTCTCAGCAAACGTAACTGATGTTCTAAACTGCAAGACACTTTTTGCATGGTGCAACATAAATAACATTTTTGCTACTATAATCGACATAAGTTGCTGCAGAACATACTTTAAAAAATACAGTAGTTACAAAAAAAGGTCATGGCATTGTTTTCTTCCTTTCTAAAATATTATTAACATTTTGAAGTTTATTACAAAATAAATAATTTGATTAGGTAAGTGCTTTCGAGGCAGCCCTCTTCATCAGACCTTAATACAAAAGTGAAAAGACTCGACCAATGGAAATGCATGTAATCATTCCAGAGACGGGACGGCAAGTGATTCCGTCTGACTCAGTAGCTGCTAGTAGCTTGGAAACTAGAATTCAGCGTTCTCAATGGATTTTAGCTGTAATGACTCAGCTGCACTAGGAGTTTTGAAAGACCATCATGCCTCAAACAGCAAAACAGGGGGTTTGGGGCCAACCTTGAGTAACCCTCCTGTAAACCCCCTGAGTAAACCCCCTGTTTTGCTGTTTGAGGCATGATGGTCTTTCAAAACTCCTAGTGCAGCTGAGTCATTACAGCTAAAATCCGTTGAGAATGCTGAATTCTAGTTTCCAAGCTACTAGCAGCTACTGAGTCAGACGGAATCACTCGCCGTCCCGTCTCTGGAATGATTACATGCATTTCCATTGGTCGAGTCTTTTCACTTTTGTATTAAGGTCTGATGAAGAGGGTTGCCTCGAAAGCACTTACCTAATCAAATTTTTTATTTTTATAATAAACTTCAGTGTGATTTTATCCCCCAGCCCATACGCCTTTTATTTTCTATTTTGTATTTTTTGGTTTTATTGGTTCCATCAACTTTCTATTATTTATTATATTAATAACATTTGTAGCCCTTTTATGAATACATCTCGATCCTGTACCTTTTACTTTATTAAATCCTGGTTACTAAACAGAATGTTTCAGTAACTGCAAATAGTTTGGTTAGTCACATAAACATCTCTGGTGTATATAAAGCTGAAAGCCTTTTTGACATCAATCTTTTTTATATCTGTTCCTTTCAATATACTTTCACTAAAATAGGAAAAAATACACTTTATTTCAGATCACTGTCTATCTTCTAAATAGATTTTTGCATGACCTCTGTCTAAAATATCTTCATTTAACTGATTGATTCTTTCACCAGATGTATTACCTTTAGTAGTTCATCTAACATGTTGAACTTCAACACAAATGTAATGAACTGTGGATGCATGTTACTAACATACAGTAAAATAATCTATCCAGCTTATTTCTTACATATTCTAATGCTTAAATGCATCTCTCACAACTGCTCTTTTTAATGTGCATATCTGAAATGTCACTTCATATTGGGTCAATTCTAAACTCCTTGATCTCTCTCTCTTAAAACCCTACAACTCTCTTTTTGCGCGGTTTTGCGCACTGAGCAGTGTCTGGCAGCGCCGCCTAAACAGGTTTAAACTATTCCAGACTCCACAAAGTCTGCTCTCACTTTTTCCCTTAGAACTGTTCAAACTCTCAAAGTAATCACTCTATTCTCTTTCTAAAGCCCTGCACTTGCTCAGCTCTTATAAGGAATCAATAACTAACTAAAGCACTACACCCTCCTTGACTTCTCAGAAGTATTAGGCTCCCGATTGGTCCTTCCTGATCAAGTGAAAAATCAGTTCCCTTCCCTAATATGATCAGTAAAAAAACAGTTCCCTATACTAATCTGGTATGTCCAAGGGTCAGTTTCAAGGTTACTCTCCAGTCCAGCTGGTAAATCTGGGAATTTTGAGGCAATGTTACAATTGCCTTATGTACACAGACAACCCTCTCCTCCTTCCAACAAACTCTAATACATGTGAGAGATGCAATTACACAGCCAAACTGGAGGCAGAGCTCTCTCAACCCAAGACTGGCACAGTCAGTCAGGAGGAAAAGGTAATCACCCACACCACAAATCCAGTCTCACACAGACCTATTGCATCTGCATACCCAACACATAAACACACAAAAACATACTTGGAGGCTCTAAATAAAAATCTGCCTAAGCAGCAAAGACCTCCTAAGCAGATATCCAAGCAACAGCCACCCCTCAACAATACCCACGAATCACATATCTCACAAAATCAGTGTGCCTCACAGTCACAGCCCTTAAGGCCAAACAACACACCAAATACACTTGTTATAGGGGACTCTATTGTCCAGCACACTGACATCCCACTCACCAGACTGAACAAAGAAAAGGTCACTGTAAGCTGCCTGTCTGGTGCCAGGATCCACCACATAATGCAAGCACTCAGATCACTCCAAAGCAAGTACAAGTATGACTCCGTCATTGTCCATGCCGGTGTGAATGACCTGAGACATACCTCCCTGGACTACATGAAAAGAGACATAGAGGAGCTGTCTGACCATGTAGCCCAGGCTGGCATGACCCTGACCTTGAGTAGCATCTTGCCCTCACCAAGAATGATGCCACAGTATAAAGACAAAATGATCAGTTTCAACAATTGGCTAAAGTATTGGTATCATTCAAAGGGGATCCAGTGTCTGTCAGCCTGGGATGACATGCTCGACAAGCCATGCTGCTTCGCTAGGGACGGCTTGCACCTGTCACCCTTAGGCTTTCGTATACTGGCCAAGGCTCTTGCCACCCCTATAGTGCCTTTTTTAGGCAAGGCTCAAAGGACAAACCCACCTCCATAGACACCCCAAGGATAAAAAAAAACTAAAGGTAATGCTACTCAATGCCAGAAGTCTAAACCTCAAGATGCATGCACTCGAGGCTCTCCTCACTATGGAGAAAATCGATGTCTGTGCAGTAACAGAAACCTGGTTCAGGGCTCCTGAGAGCACCCCAGCACTACCAGGTTATAAGTCATACCATGCGTTTCGGCCCCAAAACTCGGACCGAAGCACAAAAGGAGGGGGAGTATCTATATTCATCAAAAATACTTACACCTCCAGGTTAGTGGCACTGGACGAAGCATCGGAAACCATCCATGTGCATCTAACAGCAGGCAAAACTGCCTTTCAGTTTGTAGCCTGCTACAGAACACCCTCCCTATTACAGGAAACCCACTTGGCATTCCTGAGAACACTGGAGAATATTAAGGTCTCTCCAAACACTATGTTATTGGGTGACTTCAACTACCCAAGCATTGACTGGGAAAACTACTCAAGCCCAAACACCCTTGCCCAATGGTTCCTTGAATTAGAGTGTATAAAAACTCTAACGCAATGGAACAACTGGTCACCACTCCCACAAGAGGGAACAACATATTGGACCTGGTCATCACCAACATGAGGACTCTATGTTCCACACCAGAGGTAAACCCCTCATTGGTAAGATCAGACCATAAACAAATTTCCCTGGACATCCATATCCCGTCCCCACCCCCAGCCAAGGAAATCACTGTAAAAAATTTCTCAAAAGCCAACTTTGCACTTCTCAAGACTGAGGTGGAATCCTTCAAAGTCCCTGGGCCAGAGGATAATACATCCCAATCCACAGAATCCTTTACAAATGCATTCTATGAGCACCTGCAGGAATGCATGGATCGTGCTATCCCAAATAAAACCAAGACTCTCTCCTCCAAAAACAGGAGACCGGTCTGGTGGACCCCGGCCATAAATAAGCTATACAACAGAAGGAGGAAGCTACTACATGACAGAGCAAAATCCCAAAAAGGGAAGGCATCTCTGATCAGTATTAGCAAGAAACTTCGATGCCTCATAAAATCATCAAAGGCCAGCTTCGAAAGAAAAATTGCCTTAGACACTAAAGATAATCACAAGGCCTCCTTTAGTTATGTCAGGAACATGGGTGGAAACTCCCAGATATGCTCTGAATTGTTGCATAATGGTACAAAATATACCAAACCTACAGACATAGCCAACATCCTGGCAGACAGATTCAGCGCAAACTTCTCCCCCCCCCAAAGGAGCAAATGCCTATCCCAACTGAATGTAACCTCCCTGACATCACAGATGCACAGGTGAAAGCTGCCCTCTCCAAAGCAAAAAACACAGCATCTATGGGACCGGACGATGTCCCAGGCTGTGTCTTACGTGAGCTCCAAGAAGAACTGAACCCTCACATTAAGTCACTGTTCAAACTTAGCCTTACTACAGGATATGTACCCAAAGAATGGCATACAGCTACAGTGGTCCCACTCCACAAAGGTGGTGCCACAACGGACCCCAGAAACTATCGCCCCATAAGCCTGACTAGTCTGGTCTGTAAAGCTATGGAGCGTATTATCATGGAACTCATAAACAAAGACATTGGGAGCCTCCAGACACTGGACCCTACCCAATTTGGCTTTGCTAAGGGCAGATCTTGCCTCTTAAACCTAGTTGATTTCTTTGAAACAGTTACCAAAGCCATAGATGAGGGCAAGGTAGTCCACACAGCCTACCTGGACCTCGCAAAAGCCTTCGACACAATACCCCACTCGGGCATCATAAATAAGCTTACCAGCTTAAATATCAACCCCTATATCACAAGATGGGTTGCAAACTGGCTCAGAGATAGAACCCACATGGTCAGAATCGCAGGTGCCATGTCCGAATCCAAACCAGTTACAAGTGGCGTCCCACAGGACTCAGTTCTGGGACCTCTCTTGTTTGGTATATACTTCTCTGAGGTTCAGGCTAACACGGGGGGATTATGGCTGACAAAGTTCGCAGATGACTGCAAACTGGGGGCTATAATCGAATCTCCAGCTGACACAAGCATCCTCCAAAAGGGTCTCACAGAGACGGATGCTTGGTGCCAGAGCCACGGCCTCAAACTAAATGCTAAAAAGTGCATAGTCATCCCCTTTGGGAAAAACAAGGTGCCCACAAATTACCACATAAGTGGTAATCCATTAATCTGGAAGAAGTAATTAGAGATTTGGGGACCAATGTAGATAGTAATCTCTCCTTTGATAATCACGTTGCCAAAGTGGTTAGAAAGACCTTCTATATAGCCCACCTTATCATGAAAGGGTTCGCATCCAGATCAAGAGAGGTCATTGTGCCCCTCTACTTGTCACTCATCAGGCCCATAATTGAATACAATGCCCCTTTTGGGATGTACCTTACCCGACACCTGCAGCAACTGGAGAGACCCCAAAAGTACCTCACCAAGAGGATCATGGGCTACAAACAGATGTCCTATGCAGCTCAACTAAAGAAACTCCAGCTCTACTCAGTTGCTTACCACCTACTCAGAGGCGATCTATGCCTGACGTACAAAGCCATATCAAACCCAGAATTAATGGGCATGCTCCACCTCAAAAAATCCAAGTCCCTTAGAGCTATACGCTCCAGGGACCTAAACCACAGCACAAAAATAAATAGGACATGCTGGAGGGCAGATTCATTTCCCAGAGGCTCCTCTCACTCTGGAATAGAATCCCAATTCATGTTAGACATAGCCCCTCGCTGACCCTCTTCAAGCGAAATCTGGATGCGTGGATGGGAAATCGCAAATTCACCCCTGGGATCTCTTCTGTGTCCCTGCTAGACAGAGGCACAGTAAACTAATCTTAAAAGGGTACCTTCTGTGACCTACTTTACAGAGGCACAGTAGGCTAATCTAATAGGGAGGCAGAAGCCAAATACATTCCGGCTAGGCTTATAAATGCCCTAGGGCAGATAGCCTAGTATCTGCCTATGAACCTATGAACCTATAAGAACTGTAAACAATCTCTTGAAGCATACTCATATTATCAGAATAAATTTAATTCATATTTTGTCCAAAATTGTCCCTTTCCACAAAACAAATATACTGTTAAAGCACAAGTAACACAAATTGTTTTTTTTTTTTTAATATTTCCGAACATAAACTACTGTTCCTATTGATCTGTCTATAAAGAAAAAGATGTCCCACAAGGATTGGAGTCTCCTTTTTAGTGTCTACATTAACTCACTCTCAGGTCATTGCAAAGTTTTGGTTGCTATCCACTACGTAGAAAACCCAGCATTGCTATGTAAAACTAAGTCACACACTGATATCCAAAGTAAGGAACAACCATAGTATAAATCCTGAAAAATGGATTCTTGACTTCCATCTGTTAATGACTGCAAGCAAAAACAAATACATGTTATTTTGGAGTGATTATTATTGTTACATCTACTCTCCCTTCATGACTGACAAGACTAGGGGTAGAGTTCAGACTGAGTGGACTAGCATCATTAAATACCTGGAAGAAATTCCAACTATTTTCTTAACCACAGTAGGTAACTTTATTTATTAAAAAAATAATCAAATGTTGGTGCATTTGTACAAACTCAGGGCCTGCCTTTCTCCATCCATTAGAACTAAACTTGTCACCACCATGATAATATTTTCCAAACTATTTTATGGTGATGTACAGTACCGCTTTGAGTAGAAAACATAAATAAACTGGAACAATTCTGCAACAAATGTGTTAGATGTATGACCCAATAAGTGGCTGGGGTGTATCACGGTAACTTACTAATGTATCTCCATTGGCTGTCAGGTGAATGCAAATTGCACTACTTGCTATCTAAAGTTGCTTCTGATTTGCTGCGTTCATCTCTCTTTCACTATTATATCACTACCTGGAATAGTATACACTTCCCAGGCAGCACAGGTTTTCTAAATGAAACTTGATAAAACCTTACAGAAGTCATGATGTATTTGGTGATGTCTTATTCAGAAATCAAGTTGATAATTTTAGGATGTAAAGCAAGAATCTCACAAGGAAAAGATACCAGCTGAATAAATTTGCAAATCCTGTGGTACCAAGAAATGACTCAAAAATATTATTCCAAACCAAAATAATTCAATAAAAGTGGTTAAGCACTTTTGTTCCAAAATATTACAAAGGAACTTTATCATCTGATTCTGATTTTATCTCTGATGATGCCTTTATTGAAGGTGAAAGCACTTAGAAATTAAACTGCACTTGGTTACTCAACTGTACTGTTTCCAGTCCATTCATTTCAGATGTGATCTGCTGGAGGAGTCTGGTGTGTTTCCTTTACCATTTGAGCTTTGTGAAGATTATTAATGAATATGTTGAATAGTAAAAGGCCTAGAATAGATCTTTGAGGTACGCCATACCTCTCAACTCTACAGATTTTCACCAAATTTCCAGGTTTTTGCCTCATATATTTGGTCCATTTTTCATAAAATCATAGTTTTCTGGCAGATTAGTGGTAAATCATTTGAGACTGAAGTTAAAAAATAATGACAAACATTTGAGTTTCAGACTTCATACCCTTCAAAAAATTCATGCTAATGCAAAACCTGTCATTCTATCAACTTTTTAAGTTTGTAGGAGCAATATTTAAAAATTGTCCTTATTTTTGGGCCTTTGTTCTACTTTTATTCATGGCTTTGTCCAGATTTCGTGCTGTAAGAGGTTGAGAGGTAAGAGGTACACCAACAGACAGACAGAAAAGTTAATAAATGATGAGTACAATATTGTAAATGTTCTGTAAAAGTAAGGCATTAGTGCAAAAAAAGTAAATCATACATCAGTTTAATGTGATCTGCACAGAAGACTCGGCTATTGTAGAGGGAGGCAGGAGTACTGAAAAGGAAAAGTGACACTAAATACATACATGTATAAAATACAGAACAGAGAAGTGTTGGTGACTTGCAAGAAACATAGGAAACCGCAAGCTGTGGAAATAGGAGTAATTTCAATGCACTTTGGAATTTGTGTGAGACCATGTGGCAGTACATTGCAGAGATTATTTTTACTTATTTACATTTGTCGACAGGAATGGTCTAACTAGGCTAGGGACTGCTTTAAAGCAGAATCCCTGGGAGAAAAGCAATACAAGTAGTAGCAATCTACAGTTGAATTTATATATTGTAGTAAATATTGTAGGATAGCTATACAGATATAGTCATAGGTTCATATGTGTTTACTAGGATAACAAGCAGAAGGGACTTTTTGAAGCCTAGTAATGCATCCCAGTCACTGAAGTTCTGGCAGCCTTGATAAGTGTAAGCAGGGGCTTGGGAGGTGAAACATTTACAAGCAGGGGCATGGGAAATTAACTATTTATAGGCTGTCTGTGTCTATTAGACACATAGGTGCCAAAGCTGGGATGAATTTCTGGTTCCCCATCCAATTCCCCAAGCTACACTTGAATTGGGTTAGGAAGGAACTCTGCTTCACATGGATGGGAAGCCTGTTTCAGAGAAAGGGCAGTCTCTGGGATACATACCTGTCTATGCAGCAGGTCCTATTTATATCACAGGTAAGGTCCGAGTCTTTAGAATGGGTACTTTTGGTGCTGTTTGTGTGGTGGATATGCAGGAGGGCCTCGAGGGTGGGGTCTGACAATGCCTTGCATGCCAGGCATAGATCTTCCCTTAACAGCCTGTAGGAGACAGAATACAGGGAGAGGGCCTTGAGGTGGTCTATAGATGACATGTTACTTTCACCATGTCTTCATTTAATGAGGAACCTCTGTAGATGCTTCAGTTGTTGGATATACCTGGTAAGATACATACCAAAGGAGATATTGTACTCAATGACAGGTATGATGAATGCTGAATACAGTGGAACAATGACTTCCTTGGACTTAAATTCCCCACCTTTGTTTATAAGTTGCACAACATAGAATGATTCCTCACTACTGTAGACTCATGATGGTCAAAGGCTGGATTACTGCTTATGTGTGTCCTCAAATCCCTTACTACTGGGTACAGTCTTAGGGATGTGTTGTCAATATGATAGTTACCAGGGGTAGATGACTTCCCAAAGGATACTATTATGCATTTCTTGGTATTTAGTTTATGTCCATGGCTCTGACACCAGTTACCTGTCCGTGTTAGCCCTTCCTTGAGAACATTTGTGTTGGTGGGGGATTCTATGACTGCTCCTAATTTGCAATCATCTGCAAATTTAGGCAGCCAGAAGTCATTGACATTGGCCTTGACATAAGATAAGTAAATGTCAAAAAGGAGCAGTCCCAGGACTGATCCCTGAGGGTCTCCACTTCTGACTGGCCTCTTTGTAGAGGTGGACTCCCCAATTCTAACTTCCAGGGTCTAGTCTATGGGCCAACTGGCTATCCACCTGGTGACATAAGGGTTTATACTTAACCTCTTAAGTTGATCAATAATGCCCAAGTGGGGTACTGTAGCAAATGCCTTGGCCAGGTCAAGGTAGGTAGTGTGAGCCATTTGTCCCTCATCCATTGCTTTGGTGACCTCAAAGAAGTCCACCAAGTTCAGTAGGCATAGCCTGCCATTGATGAAACCATATTGGATTAGGTAAAGTGTCTGAAGGTTTCCTATATCATTACTGATCATTTCCATGATAATTCTTTCCATGGCTTTGCATATGAGACTAGTGGGACTTATGGGTCTATAGTTTCCAGGGTCTATAGATGGCTCACTTTTATGCAGAGGGATGACTGTTGCTGTTCTTCATTCATGAGGCATAAAGCCTATTTGGAGGCTACAGTTAAATAGCAATTCCAGAAGGCCTGGTAGGTCATATTTCATGCTATTTAGAAGGAATCCTGGGATATTACCTTGGCCCATTGATGCAGTGTTCCTGGCCTTAGAAAGAACATTAGAGACCTGTTCCCTAGTGATATTAGGGGGAATTTATATTTGAGGGTATTTCTTGAGGAAAGATTGAGGGGAAGATAGTGATAAAGTATGAATTTCTCAGCCAGTAGGTTTGCTATATCCTCTGGCTCAGTATAGGTGGCTCCATTAACAACGAGCTCTGCATACAATTGTGTATTGCATTTGAGGTTACAGATACAGCTAAATAATGCCTTGTGGTTGTCCTTGCCCTGGGATGCCAACTTACTTCAAATTTGGCTTTAGTAGACTTTATTTGTCCTCTAAGATGTTTATTTAGTTTAACAAGAGTGATTTTATCCTGCTGGGTGCTGCACCTCCTAATTTTTGCCATGATTTTCTTCTTTCTGTTATACAGTCTAATGATGTTGTGATTCCACCAGGGTGGCCTGTTTTTCTGAGATGATTCTGTACTTTTCCCTAGTGGGTACAGCTGCCTCCATCTAGCTATTAACATGCTAGTATAGGGTTTCTTTGAGCAATTCCACATAGCCAGCAGTGTTCTCATGGTTTATAGGGGCTTGGAATTTTGCCAGGTTATAATAAGGTGGATTATATCTTATGTAGGAGGGCCAGTCTGAAGGAGATTGGAGACTGTAAAGTGGTGACCGGAGAAAGTGTAGTTAGGCAGCATAGGATGGTGGTTTGTAGGATGACATTAGTGATCAAGAAGAGGAGGAGGAGTGTGAGAGCAGCACCAAGGATCAAATGGTGGAAATTGAAAAAGGGTAATTGTGAGGTGGAGTTCAGGGATGAGATAAGACAGGCACTGGGTGGCAGTGAAGATTTACCAAATAGCTGGGTAACTACAGCAGTGCTAGAAAGGTGCTTGGTATCACATCGGGACAGAGGAAGGACGACAAGGAGATATGGTGGTGGAATGAGGAAGTACAGGAGAGTATACAGGCAAAGAGGTTGGCAAAGAAGTAGGATTGTCAGAGAGATGAAGAAAGTAGACAGGAGTATAAGGAGATGAGGTGCATGGCAAAGAGAGAGGTGGCAAAGGCTAAGGATAAGGCATATGAAGAGTTGGATGAAAGGTTGGACACTAAGGAGGGAGAAAAGGACCTGTACCGATTGGCTAGACAGAGGGACCGAGCTAGGAAAGATGTGCAGCAGGTAAAGGTGATAAAGGATAATGAGGGAAACATACTCACCAGCGAGGAGAGTGTGTTGAGGAGATAGAAAGAGTACTTTGAGGGGTTGATGAATGAAGAGAATGAGAGGGAGAGAAGGTTGGATGATGTAGGGATAGTGAATCATGAAGTGCAGTGGATTAGCAAGGAGGAAGTAAGGATAGCTATGAAGAAAATGAAGAATGGAAAGGCTGTTGGCCCAGATGACATACATGTGGAAGCATGGAGGTGTTTAGGTGAAATGGCAGTGGAGTTTTTAACCAGATTGTTTAATGAAATCTTAGAAAGTGAGAGGATGCCTGAGGAATGGAGAAAAAGTTTTTTGGTACCAATTTTTAAGAATAAGGGTGATGTACAGAGCTGTAGTAACTACAGAGGGATTAAATTGATCAGTCACAGCATGAAGTTATGGGAAAGAGTAGTGGAAGCTAGGTTAAGAAGGGACGTGATGATTAGTGATCAGCAGTATGGTTTCATGCCGGGAAAGTGCACTACAGATGCAATGTTTTCTCTGAGAGTGTTGATGGAGAAGTACAGAGAATGTCAGAAGGAGTTGCATTGTGTTTTTGTAGACTTAGAGAAAGCATATGACAGAGTGCCTAGAGAGGAGTTGTGGTATTGTATGAGGAAGTCAGGAGTGTCAGACAAGTATGTAAGAGTGGTACAGGATATGTACGAGGGTAGTGTGACAGCGGTGAGGTCTGCAGTGGGAGTGACGGATGCGTTTAAGGTGGAGGTGGGGTTACATCAAGGATCAGCTCTGAGCCCTTTCTTATTTGCAATGGTGATGGACAGGTTGACAGACGAGATCAGACAGGAGTCCCCTTGGACTATGATGTTTGCAGATGACATTGTGATCTGTAGTGACAGTAGGGAACAGGTGGAGGAGACCCTGGAGAGATGGAGATATGCTCTAGAGAGAAGAGGAATGAAGGTCAGCAGGACTAAGACAGAATATATGTGTGTGAATGAGAGGGAGGATAGAGGAATGGTGAGGATGCAAGGAGTAGAGGTGGTGAAGGTGGATGAGTTTAAATACTTGGGGTGAACAGTTCAGAGTAACGGTGAATGTGGAAAAGAGGTGAAGAAGAGATTACATGCAGGATGGAGTGGGTGGAGAAGAGTGCAGGAGTGATTTGTGACAGACGAGTACCTGTAAGAGTGAAAGGGAAGGTCTACAAGAGGGTAGTGAGACCAGCTATGTTATATGGGTTGGAGACAGTGGCATTGACAAAAAGGCAGGAGTTTGAGCTGGATGTGGCAGAGTTAAAGATGTTAAGATTTGCACTGGGTGTGACAAGGTTGGACAGGATTAGGAATAAGTATATTAGAGGGTCAGTCCAGGTTGGAAGGTTTGGAGATAAAGCCAGGGAGGCAAGATTACATTGATTTGGACATGTGTTGAGGAGGGATGCTGAGTATATTGGGAAAAAGATGCTAAGGGTGAAGCTACCAGGTAACAGGAAAAGAGGAAGGCCCGAGATAAGGTTTATGGATGTGGTAAGAGAGGACATGCAGGAGGTTGGTGTGACAGAGCAAGATGCAGAGGACAGGAAGAAATGGAAACAGGTGATCCGCTGTTGCGACCCCTAACGGGAACAGCCAAAAGAAGATGATGATCACTTAATAATAAGTTATTAGCCTTAGAGTAGTTCCTGAATATTCCAGGGCTAGCTGGGGTTCCAGGTTTTATTTTTACTTCAAAGGAGGCCATTTTGTGGTCTGACCTTACCAAAGAAGACATTCCGCTAGGAGGTGTGCAGTACTCTCCCATATTAGTGAGGATCTAATCCAGTATTTTTGTTGGTGTTTTGACAATCTGGTCCAGGGAGTTTGTGTTTAGAAAATCATGGAATCTATGTGCCTGTACATCTGGTGTCATATATGATTCCCAGTTAACAGCAGGGTAATTAAAATCACCCATGAATATAGTAGTGGTTTGGATGGTGAGTGCTTCCAATAAGTTTAAATGCATGTTATGGGTTTTCATGAGTCATAGAGGGGGACCTATAGCTTGCAAGAACATGGTATGGAATTTTGCCTCTGGTGATTTGAACATGGAGACGTGCATTGTCATGTTTGACCAGCCTTGAGGTATATATTTTTTATGTTAATTGAGACAACTCCACCTTTAGTCCCTGTCTGTGTAGTAGCAGGTCTAAATATCTGGAAGGCATTATAGCCTTGCACTGCCGGTGTGCTCTCCTCAGCTCTAAACCATGTCTTAGTGACTCCACAGACGTCAGCATTCTCTATGGTGAGGAGAGCTTGTAGAGAGTGGAGTTTTTTGTTTAGACTCCTACATTGAGCAGTAACACCTTTATATTTTCTTGGTTTTGATTTGTTATGTCAGAAGTACTTTCAGTTTGGTGTTGCCTAAAAAGGCACTATGGGGGAGAACAATGTTGTAGCTACTATTCGAAAACCTAGAGGGGAGAGGTGTAGACCATCCCTGGCAAAACAGCGTGGTCTTTTGACCATCTCCTTCCATGCTGACAAATATTACACCCCTTTAGAATGACACCAGAAACTAAACCAATTATTACAGTCAGTCATCTTCTGTTTGTATTGTGGCATCATCCTTGGAGAAGATAAAATGTTGCTCAGTGCTAGGTTCACACCAACCTGGGACATCTCTCTTCATATAGTCTAGGGAGGTACATCTCAGGTCATTTACACCCATGACTGAATCATACTGGTACTTGCGGTCCAATGACTTGAGTACATGCATAATGTTGTGGATCCTGACTCCTGATAAGCAACTGATCATGAATTTCCCCTTACTCAACCTGGTGAGAGGGACATCTGTGTCTCTCATAATGGAGTCTCCAATGACCAGAATGTTGGATTGTGTGGTGGCTTGCCTTATGGGCTTAAAAGTACAGGCTCCATGAGATGTGGCTATATGTGTTGATGTGGGTGTTGTTTTTGAAAGAGTGCATTCTAGGCTGCTGAGGGTATTTGTTTTGTGTACTTCATTTAGGAGGTCTTTGAGGTTTAGGAAGGTTATATTTAAGAGCCCCAACTTACGTAGGTCTATGTATCTGCGGTGGTGGTGCTGCGGTAGCATTGTCGCCTCACAGTAAGACGTTGTCCTGTTCAATTCTCAGCTAGAGCGTCTTCTGTGTGGAGACATGCGTGAATGGGTGTACCTTTGTTGAAGGTCGTGCATCAGGGCCGGCAACTTGGCATGTAAAAATCTACTGCCAATCATTAGCGGACCGGAGTTCCGCTGTGGCGACCCCTAACCAGGAAAAGCTGAAAGACACAACAACAACAACTTACGTAGGTCTATGTGTCTGCTTTATAGTGTGTGTGATCGTGCAGTGTATGTATTATTGACAACCTGACTGACATTAGGAGTGCTTTTATGTGAGAGCTTTGTATCCAGTGACATTGAGTAAATACATCTCTCACATACCATATCAGTTTGTTTTAGAATTAACTGGTGGTCAGTAAACATGAAGCAATTTCTACATTGCCTCAGGATGCTCATATCCACCAAGCTGGTAATGGAGATAGTGAGAAAGTTCATATCCATGGCAACAGACCCTTTTTTACTGATTAGATGGATGGGGTAAGAATATAAAGTAGTGTCAGGAGTATCTGGTTTACAACTCTGGGGGCAGTGCTTACCACTGCAAACTAGTTTTCATATGCGCAACTAGGTACTGGTAAAATTTCAGTGGTGCTTTTACAGGAAAAATGATAACTTAAGGTGTCTGGATCTATACAGGGCATTGCCAAACACTTGAGGGGAAACTAATAAGTAGACCCTAATGATTCATGGATGAAGTATTTAGATAGATATTCTGAAGTTAAGTTAGACAGCAACAAATCAAGCAGTACTTATTGAAAAGAAAGAAAGTCATGTAGGTATGAAGACTGAGAATGTTCAGAAAAACAGGGTATATAAGTCCGCTAAGGAGTAAAACACATAATTTTTATTTTGCTTTTTAGCTGGTTTCTCTGTGTTTCATTGAGTTGCTACTGAGATTCCTGGAATGAGATGACAATCAAGATAATTGGAGACTTGTACTGTATCAATATGTTTATTCTGGAATTAGGAAAGGAGATTGCATGGAGACGGAATTAAATTTGGGAATAATAAACATCATAGCTTTGCTTTTGTTCCAGTTAAGAATAAGCTACCTTGTGTTAAGCCATGATGAGTATATGTAAGTCTTGGAGAAGTTCTGTCCTAATTGAATTCCTATGTTTACAGGACCTGAATTTGACAAGATTGTCTGCATGCAGAATATTGTAACAATGCAAGTCACAGGGAAGGGAACTGATAAAAAACTGAAAAGAAGGGGTTCAAGAACAGAACTTTGTGGGAAAGCACATACCATAGTAACAATGGAAGAGAAATAAGAGGCATATTTAATTTCAAAAGAGGGATTTGCAGGATAGATTTGGGACCAGTTAACTGGTGAGAAGCCAAATGAAGGGAGGCAGTTAAGGTGCAGATGAAAGTTGCCCAGATCAAAGGTTATAGTCAAGCCAACAAATAAGAACTAATGAGTAGTCCCAAGTCCATGGTAGTGAGAACTGACTTCTAGTGGGTTACAAAAGTAGTGAGAATTCTCCTGCCATGGGTGAAAGCATTGTTGGAATGTAGTGAGTAGGTAGTAATTTCTTAGATAATCTGATGTTTATTTTCAAAGAGCTTTCTCTCAAAGTTTTGGTACAGCAGGAAGTAGACAGGCAGGCTACAGTCAGCCATGGTGTCTGGCAAGTAATTTTTAGGAAGAGAAATAATACAGACTATTTTTCAAAGGTTTGGGAAAGTACTGCTAAAAAGAGATGGATTAAAGAGAAAGTATAAAGGGAGAAGACTTTAATCTTTGCATAGTTTGACAAATTAAGGGAACAGATTTTTGGATTCTGACAGTTTTAAGAAGGTTCTTTCAGCAAGTACCATTTGTGCAAAGCGAAATCACTGAAACTTCTTTCATTGCTACTGAGCTCTGCACTTATCTCCACTGCTGTGCAACCAAGGAATCTGTATTTCTAAGTTTGGTGGTGTGGAGGTAGTTTAAAAATGGGATGGCGCAGTGGTGTAGTTGTATCATTGTCACCTCACAGCAAGAGGATCTCTTGTTCAATTCTCGGTTGGGGTGCCTTCTGTGTGGAGTTTGCAAGTCCTCCCTTCGTTCGTGTGGATTTCCTCTGGGTGTTCCATTTTCCTCCCATGCCACAAAGACATGTATCTGGAGTATTTCTCCTGGGTCTCTGCTAAAAATTGGCTTTGCTCCAAGTTGGACTTTCCCAGTAAACAAATGTCAAAAAAATAAAAAATCACTTTCAGATTCACTTCAACTGTTTTTCAGAAATTTTACTACACATTAATGGTGCATAATCAAGTTACTTTTGGCAAGTAGATACAAATCAAAAGATTGCCTATGCCTTTTTTCGTCAAGGAGAGAATGGTGAGGTAGATGAAAAGAAAGAAGAGGTGGTATAAGTGGGATAGGGTTGTTAATGGAGGGAGAAGGGGTAGTAAATTTGGATTTAAGGTCCTCATCAGAAAAAATCTGAAGTGAAAGATATTAACCTGTGTATATCAAGAATGTTGCTCATTTCTGAGAAGTGTTTTCTTTCTTTTTAATTAGTTAGAATGTGCACTGTTTGTGTGAGTATAAAATGGATTTTGATGGATTTTTGGAGAGGAGGGCTTAGTTCCAGAGGTACAAAGCAATCTTGACAATAGGGGGTTGTTCCATTTCCCTTTTATGGTCTTTGTCTCTAGATTTTATGAGTCATTGAAGTGATGCTGTCATCTAGGATTTCTGTATTGCTTTCTTATAGTACAGAATGGGTGGGCATATTTAGTTTGTGAAGTAGAAGTCAGTAGGGCATGAATACGACTTTAGCCAAGTTTCACGTATGGCAGTAATATCCAATTTGTTTCTGAGGAGTCATGCATTAATGGAGTGCAGTTTGTGGTGCATAATGCCATTCTTAATAAGATGTATTCTACATGGAGGGGAATGCAATGTTGGAGGTATGGTGGGAGAAGGGGTTCATGGTTAGACTGAATTTTTCCTGAAAGAAGAAGAAGCCAGAGGAAGGCACTGCAATAGATGTTTCTGAAAAACTCAACAGAAGTCAGAACAATGCACATCTGAGAACATTTGAACGTGGAGAAAAGGAAGTAGTGTGGTAAGGTGAAAGACTGTGGGAGAATAGAGGAACACGTGAGGTGAGTGATTAGGTGGAAGATGATGTAAGAGTGGTAGAAAGGTTTACCCTTGAGAAGGAGGAGAACAGTACTGTATATAAGTATTACATTGAGAATAGAGTAATGTGCATTTGTGGGCACCGTAGCACTAGAAGAATGAGGTATAATACACAGCTAGTTAGGTGACTGAAAGTGGCAGTGGGGTAGACTTTCACCTAACCTACATGGTGAAGGTTGGAGGGAGAATAGAGGATCACATGAGGTGATAATTAGGTGGAAGATGGGATAAGACTGGTAGAAAGGCTTGACATTGAATAATAAGTAGTGTGAGGAGAAGAATGCTGCATGCAAGTATTACATTGAGAATACAGTAATGTGTAGTTGTGGACACTGTAAAAGTAGAGTTTAGTGGATGAAAAATTAAGTGGAATACACAGCTAGTTAGGTGGCTGAAAGTAGCACTGGGGTAGCCTTTCACCTATCCTACATACTGCCAATAAATATATAGATTATGAATGGTGTGGTAATTAAGTTGGAATCCAACTTTCAGGAAGAGAAGGTCTAGGACAGAAACATTCAGTTATGTTCCTTAGTTCTCACCTAACCTACACACAGTCACTTAACTGCAGGAAGAATTAATTATAGAGATGTAATAAAAGATATACAACTACTTCAGAGAGTTACTGAAAGGAGAATGTTAATGCAAGATGCAAAATTAGTTATGTAAAATGAAGTACAGCTGGTTGGAAAATAAGGTTAAGTTTATCAGGGGACACATCCTCTGCATCCTGTAGTACATTAGGATGCATGTTTCTCTAAATATTAGAGAACTCACAGATGGTAAATGTCATGTGGTATAACTGTTTTTAGAAGGCTTTCTCAGTAAAGACCTCATGGAGCCTGATCACACATCCAAACTGACTCACTTTACTGAAAATCCTCATAGATATTGCAAATGCTGCATGGTATCAAAACTCAAAACATTATACATATTGAGTCATTCACCATACTATAGTGCAGAAAGATAATTCACAGTGGTAAGTTTATTTGCTTTCCTGAAGTAAAGTCACCATGAAGTTTTTCATTATGAGTAACTCATGAGGAGCCCTCTGAGTATTTTGTTCTATCTGGGAAAGATGCAATAACCAGGAATTCAGTTGCTGTAAGTCAGTTTAGCAAACCACTGGATGCTATGGCACCATAAATTTAGTTTGCTCCTTAATGTGAGCAGAACAGCCAAAACATCTGAAGAGGTCCAGTGTGCCAAGTCTCTGCATGTCACACTGGAAGAAGCCTTAAAATAATTTACTACTTTTACCTTTCAAGAAGAAATAGCAGCAACTATGGAGAAATTAAGGAATTATTGTGGGCCTAGAATACAATCTTCCATTTGCTCGCAATTATTTTTGCCAAGAAACTAGGGACCCATGGAAATTACAGATGCATGTTACTGAGCTACAAAAAATAGAACCAAAGACTGTGTGAATTGTGGTTAGCACCACAATTCACTGCTAAGAGACATAATAGTTTGTGGTTCAACACATAAGCACACAAGAGGCAGGCTTTAAAAATAAACAGTCCTAACCTTTTCTAAAGGTAGGTTATCTACATAGAGTGTGAGTGAGTGAGCAAGTAAGTTAAATTATAAATGCAAAGTTAAAAGTTTTATCTGAAGAAGCATAGTGTTAAAATGTACAATACCAGTAATAGTGATGAGAAATGCAATGCCATGCACAGGAAGCATGGAACATTTGAGAATCAGGCCTTGTATACTATTATGGCTTTAAGCATTTCTAGAACAGTTTTGTATGAGCCACCTGTGGGAGTATAGGGAATGATACTTAATTTGCAAATATGACATGAAATAGAAGTAAAGACAGGTTAGGGGGTATAAGGAGTATTTTGAGTACAACATATTTATCAGAACAGAATAAAAAGTTCCTAGAAGATAACACTAACTTAGAAATAAAGTAACTGTAAGAAGTGGTCAGAATGAAACTCTTTAGTCAAAAAGAAAATTAAGTCTTACTTTTTAATCAAGAATAATTCCTCAGAAGGCAAAAAGTGTCTCTTCACAATTCAAACCAAACTCAAGTCCTAGGATCCCCAAAACAATTCTGGAAGGAAATAACACAATGAGGCTCACATACTAACACCTGGGTGACGTAAATAGTAGTGACAGTCTCAAATGCAGTTGCAGAATGTTCTTTAGTAACTAGGTCAGCTGGTGACTCCAAAAACTGTGCAGACTAGTAAGGAATTTGTAAGTTTACCAACACTTAGCAGTATCTTAGAAACTTCATAAATAATGCCACGCACTCCAGTCTTTGTTCAAAAATCACTTATATTAAAAAACAAAGAAATAAATATGGTTTAGCACTTTTATCCCAAACCTTGGGACTTCTTCAGAACCGTTACTTACAAGTTGGAAGCTCCATTAAATATTAAAATAAGTTACAAAATGACCAGTCATCAGTCACATTCAATTAAGCAGTAGAAGTTAAAGAAATATACAAAGTTAAATAATTTTAATACAGCAAAAAAATCATTGAGCCTAAACTTCATACAAAAACAACTTGGTGCATATAATTCAAATTAAAAATCTGTGGAGAATAAATAAAGACTTATTGGAAGGTTAAAATTTTAAAAAGTGCTACAAGTATAAAGCGTGGAAGTAGGCTTAAATATATGCCTCTTTAAAGGCAAAAAAGTGTACAGAGATAGCAAGTATTAAAGTTTAGCTACTCCGTTTTTTCTTTTAAGAATGGATGTAATAGATGTATATTCATTTAAACCAGGGAGTGTTGTAGCATTAAATCTTAGTTGCTATATTATTCCTCTCCTCTCTAATTCTGTTTCCCATGCACCACCCCTGGGAGAGAAAGGAACAGTTTCCAGGATACCAAACTGGAATCTAGTGTAGGTAGGGCATAACAAAGTATGCCTGAACATTGCACTGTTGATGTATCTCTTGCTGATAGCGTACACAAATGTTCATAGGTTCATACTAGGCTATCTGCCCTAGGGCATTTATAAGCCTAGCCAGAATGTGTTTGGCTTTCTCCACCCATTTTAAATTTATTTTGCTATGCCCTTTTTCGAGGTTAGTATACTGTGCCTCTGTCTAACAGTGACACAGAAGTGATACCCAGGGTAAACCTACGATCTCCCATCCACTCATCAAGATTCCTCTTGAAGAGAGTCAATGAGGGACTCTGCCTAACCTGGACTGGGATTTTATTCCAGAGTGAAGGGAGCCTCTGGGTTATGAATCTGTCCCTCCAGCATGTCCTATTTATTTCAGTGCTGAGGTTCAAGTCTCTCGAGCGCGTAGCTCGATGGGATTTGGATTTTCTGAGGTGCAGCATGTCCATTAATTACGGGTTGGACATGGCTTTATACATCAGGCACAGATCGCCTCTGAACAGGAGGTATGCCACTGAGTAGAGCTGGAGTTTCTTTAACCGGGCAGCATATGGCATCTGTTTGAGCCCTTTGATCCTCTTGGTGAGGTACTTTTGGGGTCTTTCCAGTTGCTGCAGGTGTCTGGTAAGGTACATCCCAAAAGGGGCATTGTACTCAATTATGGGCCTGATGAGGGATGAGTAAAGAGGCACGATGACCCCCCCCTGATCTAGATGTGAATCCCTTCATGATTAGGTGGGCTATATAAAATGTTTTTCTAACCACTTTGGCCACGTGGTTGTCAAATGAGAGATTGCTATCAACTTGGGTCCCCAGGTCCCTAATTACTTCTTCTGTACTTAATGGATTACCACCTATGTGGTAATTTGTGGGCACTTTGTTTTTGCCAAAGGGGATGACTATACACTTTTTGGCATTTAGCTTGAGGCCATGGCTCTGGCACCAGTTGTCTGTTTCTTTGAGGCCCTTTTGGAGGATGCTTGTGTCGGCTGGAGAGTTGATTATGGCGCCCAGTTTGCAGTCATCTGCGAACTTGGTCAGCCACAGTCCTTCCGTGTTGGCCTGTACCTCCGAGAAATATATACCGAACAAGAGAGGTCCCAGGACTGAGCCTTGTGGGACAAGATTATTTTACTTAACTGTCTTTCAGTTTTACCTATGTAGAAATTCCCGCACCCGTCACAGATAGCGAGATAAACCACCCCCTTAGATGTACAATTTCCATCCCTTAAAAAGATTTCTGTAGTGGGGGACCCTACCTCAACCTTGTTCTTGTTTAAAATGTAAAAATATTGAATACATGCACCACATCTCTTTGTGCCAGTTCCTTTATGCTTGAAAAGTCCTTTTTAATATTTTCTAGTAAGTTTTTCAAACTCCCGCCTGTTTTAAAGACAAATTTAGGTACATCACCTAAAAATGACAAAATCTCCATGTTACCTTTAAAAAACATCAGTAATACCATAGAATTGATGTAGCTGCTGTTTTTGAAAGAATTCATGGGGGGAATAGAGCTATCAGTCTGATCTACCCCTAATAAGGGTTTGTATTTGTTTCCCCAACCAATAATGATTTCATTGACTAACTTTCTCAAAAGATGTTGATCGTAACCTCTTTCTGTAAACATGTGGGTCAGCTTGTTTACCTTCACATTGAAGTTCATCATATCTGTGCACATCCTAGCAGCTCTGACCAGTTGCCCCTTGAAATATTTCTTTTAGTATGCCATGGGTGGCAACTGTTGTATTCTAAATAGCTATTTGAGAATGCTGATTTCCTAAAAATGGTGGATCCAAAATATTCCTTGTTCAAATCTTTATATAGTGTAATTTCAAGATAATTAATGTTGTGGTCAGAGTGTGTGTGTGGGTGAATTTGACAAAAGTTGTAGTGTTGTTAATGTAAATACAAAAGTCTTCTCTAAATGTCTCTTAGTCTTTCCAGAAAATAAATATGTCATTCAAAAAATGCAAATATACAAACCATTTGTCATTGTACTCAAAGTTAAAGATAAAAGTCCATTCCCAGGTATACATAACAAGGTTAGCGTACATGGGGGCACGACTAGTTGTCTGAAAAACTCCCCCTCAAAGGTAATAAAATTGTTGTGAAGTATGGTATTCATAACTTCCATATAAAGTTTATCATTGTATTGTCCAGATTGGCTAGTTCCAGAATAGCTGCATGAAAATATGTCAGACCTTCCTTGTGGGGTATTGAGGTGAAAAGGTCAATCCCATCTATCGTATAAAAAACATTTGCTCATGCTTAACTTTAGTAAGGAAATCCCATGAGTCTTATAGAATATGTCTAACCGGATGCATGGAATTTTTGAAAATGCGATCAACAAATACCCCAATGTGTATGTGATGGAATTATATGCAGCCACTATAAGTTGGTAAGGGGGGGGGGGGGCATCACATCTTTGTGTACTTTGGATATTCCAAAGGCCATTGGAATAACTGGATGTTTATTAATGAGAAACTCGTAAAGTTCCTCATTAATGCCCCCTGCATCAAATAATCCTCTAACAAGTATTCAATTTTCTTTTAGGCAATGATTATTTCATTTCTAGATGTTACTTTGCATCTATCATTGTTGTATAATAAATTACATATGCTGCTAATGTAAGATGTTCTGTCCACTATGGCGAATCCACCACCCTTGTCTGGCTTCCTGAATCTCAACAACATGCCATTTCTGAGTGTGTTCATAAGCAGTCTTTCTTCCTTAGTTAGACTATAGTACCTATACTTATGATTTGTAACCAGTCTATGGATTTCAGTGCTGCAAGTTTTTTTCACAAATAGCAACAGTAGGGTGGAGGGGTGGATTGAATGTACTTTTCCTCTTAAGTCTAATTACTGGTGTAGTTAAATAATTAAAGAGGGTGGCTTAACTCAACTTATTGCACTTTTAACACAAGTCACAGAGTCCAATACAAATTTAGAAAAGCTTGACTGTTCAACTTCTAGTACAAGAAACAGCTGTTTGGCCATGCACCCACCTGATGATGTCATCAGAAGGGGCAGAGATTTCATTAGGACTTCAGGAGAAGCCAGGAGAGAGCAGGAAGGGATTCCACATGGAGGAAATGTTTTTACAACTTCACAGGACATTTATTTTATGGACAAAAATTAAGAAGTTGGTTATGATCATAAACCCAATCATAAGCTCCTATATAATGCACAAAGAAATGAGATTATATTCCAATAACGGGTAAAAGACTGGCTTGAAAGACCCTGAAAAAGTGCTTAACAAGCTTTTGTTAAGCATTCCTCACTTCTGTTAAGCTCTACTCATGTGCTAGGACATTAACAACAGTCAGTGCCACCACAGAAGAGCAATGGTAAGTGCAAATAGCTTTAAAAAGTGTTAAGTACTTAAATGGTCTTAACAATAACAATCACCTAAAAAGGCACAATTAGATAAGTAGTACAAAGCTTCCTAAAATAACAATAACAATGGCTTATATTGCAACCAAGGAGACATGTCTTTAAGGCATAGCTCTAAAATGGCCCTGATTTTGCCCTTTAATTCACATATTTTTTTTTTTATTTTCCAGTAAATCACTGAGGATTACAGTCAATCAATAATGCCAACCATTAGCATTCTGCACTTCTTATTCTTAAGATAATGCACATTGGTGACTTATCAATGACTCATCAAGCTCAACAGGGTCTTCTTTTCCCGCTGATTCTGCCAAGCCCATTCCCTTGGCTGTGGTTTCGCTAAATAGTACGTAGGGACAGTGGGAATCCCATTCATCCATTCATGTGCATCACTAATTACATGATGAGGCATTTGGCTACCTTAAGAGAGTCATAGTTACTGCTGCTGTTTACCTACACTTCACTGAATTTCCTCACTTTGACATTCAGAGTGCTGGGCAGAAATCACATCATGTCAACACCTGTCTCAGGCCTTCGTAATGCTTTGTTTTAATTAAACAGTCAAATTCCCCTGGTCTGCACCAGTTCTAAGTCAGCTGCTAGCTGCTGGACAATGCGGGACGGCGGTCGGGACCAGCACACACCACAACCAGGGCAATCCAAAGGAAGGGCCCAGCACACATCCACAGTTGCTGCTGCCATCACCCCAGCCCTCCCTTGGTCCCTCGGGGGGGGGGGGTGATGCCTTGTCCAGCTCAAATGGAGAGATGATAAGTCAGCAAGTAAGGGGTAGTATTGCTGAAACTGAATTCATCCTAAAGTCTTAGTGAGTACCTTCACAAAATCTCACAGAGATGACACTGAAATACAGACTTAATTTATATAGCATATATCATGGACAGAAGTACGTTAAAAATTAAAAAAAGATGGCTGGGTGCACAATACCCAGGATAAAAAAGTGCCCAATCCTGGTAGGCACACTAGTGCCAGGACTGGAAAAGATGACAGTGTAGAATCCTCAAAATACAGAAACAATCCTACAATGGGGCCGGGCCAGGCCAGGCCCAGGGGAAGGATGACTCCTCCTGTTGTAGAAGTAAGTAGTAGTCCACAAAAATCACAAAAACTAATAAGGCCAAAGAAGAGCCATAAAGATGATAAAGTGAACTATTGAGGATAAGAAAGAAATTATGTATTGTCACTATTATGCAAAATGCATAGAACTTCCAGACACAAGATATATAAAACGATTAAGAGACAAATTAGAGGAAAGAAAAATACTTCCATAAGAAAAATTGTCAGAAACTTCAAATAATAAAATTCTATTCATCAATACAACAGATTTGTGAAAAACAGTATTTAGATCTAGAAGCTTTGATCTGCTCATTTTATTTATTTATTTTATTTAACATTTGTTAACCGTAAAAGTCCGACTTGGAACGAGCCAATTTTCAGTGGACGCCTTGGGAGAAACGCTCCAGACACATGGGAGGAAACCAGAGCACCTGGAGAAAACCCACACGGACATAGGGAGAACATGCAGACTTCACACAGAAGGCACCCCAGCCGAGAATCGAACCAGAGAACCTCTTGCTGTGAGGCGACAACGCTATCTCTGCACCACTGCGCCATCTGTTTGGAAAAAGAAGCATCTGAGGAAGTGCGAGAATATAAACAACAAAACATAGAGATCTTTGAAAAGTATAAAAAAGAAATATGGACATGGGAAAGAAAGACAGATTTGATATGGTGCAATATTTATGAAAAGGAGAAAGCCAAATTAATCAATATAAAGTAGGTAGCCCCAAAGATATTCGAAAAGAAATACAGATTCAGATATGGAAAATTTCACAATAAAAAAATAATATCATAGAGGGAATGTAGAAACGAAGATTAGTAAAGTAGAAGTTAAAAAAATAAAAGTTAAAGTTATGGAGTGCCTGCAAAGTGAAGAATTTGGTGTAGAATGTCCAACAAAGGTTACATCACAGCATGATGGAGAGACTCCCCAATGTAAGGAACAGCTGTAAGATCAGGAAACACTGGAAGAAGAAATATGGACATGGGAAAGAAAAAGCGATTTAATATGGTGTAATATTTATGCAAAGAAGAAACCAAAACTAACCAATACAAAAAGAGCAGCACCAAAGACATTTGAAGAGAAATACAGGCAAAGGAATCTGGAAATGGAAAACTTTACAATACAATACAATACAAAAAATAAGAAGACAAAGAGGAAAAGTAGAAAAGGAGATTAGTAATGGAGAAGTTAAAGAAATAGAAACTAAGGTTATGGAGTACCTGCAAAGTAACGTTTCAGTGTAGAAAATCAAATTCAGAAAGTACCACAACAGGACAGAGCAATGGATATCCAAATTAAGGGGGAACCATTGGAATAGGAAGCAAATGGTCAGGTGCCATATGAAGATATTTTGGAGCCTTCCACAGGAAACCAATATAAGAGTTCACTTGAAGCTGGACAGCAAGGAAAGGAACAGGAAACTGTGGAAACTCTGACACACTCAATGTTGAGGAGTGATAGGCCAGTGAGTTCCCATATGACAGAGCAATGGATGGCACAAGATGAAACTGAAGAGAATGTGCCACAGGAAGATGTTGCAGAACTTTCTATAGTATGCCCATAGGAAATGGAAAACAAAAAACGTGCCCTCAGTTTAGAAGAAAATGAGCTAAGAGAAGAGTTTCTTGATTTAATAGAGATAGATAGACATATTAAAATAAATGAAAGAAACAGACTGCACAAGGTCAATAAAACCCAAAAAGTCAGAAGTTTCCTAAAACAAATGAATACAGTAATTATAACTGTCCATAGAGATCCATGCAATATAACAGACGTAAACAAGATATATTACTGTGCAGCTAAATTAATAACTGATAAAGTTCTACCATAAAAACACAGGGTAGTAAGGGAAAGGAAGGGGAGAAATCAAATACCATCATGGAAGTACTAGCAATTAAGACAAGTGTCACTGTTAGAAGAATATAGAACAGGGAACAAATCAACAAAAATACCAAGAAAGATAGACGTAATAAAAGCAATGCACAGTATTACAACAGACCAGGATCTAGCATGCACTACCACAAATAACAAACTAAAAATCTCAGCACAGGTGGGAAAAACTTAGAAGATATGCAGATAAATATAAAGAAAAATGACAAAATAAGCAATTTACTGATGATCTAGCATGCACTACCACAAATAACAAACTAAAAATCTCAGCACAGGTGGGAAAAACTTAGAAGATGCGCAGATAAATATAAAGGAAAATTACAAAATAAGCAATTTACTGATGACCCAAAGAAGTTTTACAGAGAACAGAGAAACAAGGTAAAATGAATTGAAAGACCACCAACTAAAGAAATAATAGATACATTTTGGAGAAGTATTTATGAAGATCATGTGGAACATAAGGATGCTAAATGGATAGAAAAAGTAAAAGAAACACTAAAGAATTGTAAAGGTACAGGATATGAAATGGGATGAAGTAACAACCAGACAGATTGAAACAAAGTTAAGAGACGCCTGTAAATGGAAACCCCCAAGCCCAGATGCAAAACCTAACTTCTGCTTAAAAGTATTAACATCTTTGCATGAAGATTTAACTATGAGTAAGAACTATTTATATGCACACCTTGAACAGACACCAACCTGGCTAACAACAGGAAAAACAATGGTCCTACTTAAGAGTGAACCTGCAAGCTACCCTAAAAACTATAGGCCAATAACTTGCCTTCCGACGACATATAAACTATACAATAGAATTCATGCTGACAAAGTTTATAGTCATTTAAAAAAAAAACTCAATTATGGCAGTAGAACAAAAGGGCAATAAAGGAAAGTCATGTGGAACAAATGATCATTTGTTGTTAAATAAAGTCATAGTGGAGAACTGTAAACAGGGGAAGAATCTAGGTATGGCATGGATTGACTATAAAAAGCATTTGATAGTATCCCATATTCATGGATAAAAAAATGCTTAAAAATGTACAAGACACACCCTACACTGATTGAATACATTACAGTGATCATAAAACAGTGGCAGACCACTTTGCAATTAAGCCATGATAAAAAAAAAAAAATTATTATTCCAGGGATAAAAATTCAAAGGGGGATATTCCAGGGAGACTCTCTGTCACCGCTGTTATTCTTTCTTGCCCTTAACCCATTAAGTTGTCTACTTACTAGTTTAGGCCATGGCTATAATTTGACTCCTAGAAAACAACAAAGTCTAAAGACTTCTCATCTTTTCTTTGTTGATGATTTAAAACTGTACAGCTCATCAGATGAGGAACTGAAAGCACAACTGCAAGCTGTCAAAACTTTTTCAGATGATATATGAATGTCATTTGGTCTTGATAAATGTGCAAAAGCAACCTTTAAAGCAAGAAAACCGCAATACCAAGAAAACATCAGTTTGGGACAAGAATGTGATATAAAAGAACTTGAACAAGAGGGAGTGTATAAATATTTGGGACTCGATGAAGGATCAACAATAAAACATGAACAAAACTTAATAAGGAATATTTTAGAAGACTTAAATTAATCCTGAAAACAACATTAACACCTAGGAACAAAATTCAAGCTATAAACCAATTTGCTCTTCCTCTCCTAACTTACAGTTTTGGAATGATAGACTGGCCCCAAAGCATGCTGGATATATTAGACAGGAAAACAAAAAGGATGCTTCATGCTCACCAAATGATTTAGAAAAATCAGTGCATACCAGGATTATATATTCCCTGTTCCAAAGGACAGATGGGTCTCTTTGAAATTGATTACATTTATAGATCTGCAATCATGAGACTGCACACATATCTGCTGACCTCACAAGACCCAAATGTAGTGAATGCTTTGAAACATGAGGAGAATAAATCTAAAATGACTTCTCTGCTTAGTCTAGCAGAAGCATACCGGCATCAAGCAGGAATGGAAATCAAACCAGAAGTAGAGAAAAATCAGGTAGCAACTAAATGTGCTAAAAACCAAAAGAAAGAATATAAGGTGAAGGACCAGATACGAAGGCAAGAAATGTGGAAAATGTATAAATATATTTGCAAGTATAGAAAACTTATGGAAGAACCTCATGTTGATAAGGAACAAACTCAGGAATGATTAAGGAGAGATGAATTCAAACCAAAAGATGAAAGGTTAATATTGGCAGCCCAAGATAGTGGGCTATGTACACGCTGGTTTACAAAGCCCACTGAACATGTGGGAGAAACAAACAAATGTAGGTTTTGTAAAACAGAATTGGAAACAGTTGCACACCTCGTTACTGGTTGTGACATACTAATGGCAGAAGGACTGTTTACTGAAAGGCATAATAATGTGACAAGACTGTTGCACTGGAAATTGTGCAAACATTATGGCATTGAAGTGGCTTAAAAACACTAGAAGTATGAGCCACAAAGCATCATATAAAATAATGAAGTCTACATCCCATGGGATCACCCATTACTAACAGTTCAAAAGATATATGCTAGAAAACCAAATATAGTGGTTCATGAAAAGAAGACAAAAGTAGCACTGATCACTTAAATTGCCAAAACCAGTGACTACAGTGTCTTGCATACAGAGAGAGACAAAGTCTTAAAATATCAAGATCTGCAGGCAGAAATGAGAGCAATGTGGAAGAAAGATACCCAATTCCAATAGCAGTAGGAGCAACAGGTCTTATAAAAAAGAATTTACAGACGTATTTATATATGTTACCACTACATGTAACCCCTTAAGAATTACAGAAAGAGTCATTACTGGGCACATTGCGGGCACTGCGAAGAGCACTTTTGACTGGCATCAAAGATTGAAACAATACTAATTTA
Organism: Protopterus annectens; assembly: GCF_019279795.1. NCBI lineage: Eukaryota > Metazoa > Chordata > Ceratodontiformes > Protopteridae > Protopterus > Protopterus annectens. The sequence goes on from NC_056748.1 coordinate 246,724,267, forward strand.
ATGAACTTTAATCGTACTTTGACTTAGGGATGAGGTCTATTTCCATCATGGTATTAGAAACCCAAAAGGCTTGGAGAAATTAAAAAAATGCAAAACCTGTTCTTCTACTATTTTTCTAAATGAACTTCAGTAACATTTAAAACTTGCCCCTGATTTTGAGTCTTTATACCTCATTTGTTTTTGCCTTTGTCCCTATTCTTGAGCAAAGAAGTTGAGGGCTATGCTTTAGGGATGTTTTAAAACTATTGTGGGGAACTTCCCCAATCATTATGGCAAAAGGAGTAAGTTTTAGATGTCTGTATTCCACAGTTAAGCAAAACATTCCACAACATACCTCAGAACTGCACCTCAGTATGAGGAATGATCCTTATTTTGAACCTTAAAACTTCCAAGCTCCATATTATTTCCCAGTGAAATGATTTTTCATTTCACTCATTCTTACAATTTCTTTTTTATCAAATTCCAGTTACAAATTATATTGATTCTCAGTCATAAACATAGCTTTTTGTAATTAAGAAAAAAAAATAATCACACTGTTAGATTTCCCAGTTGAAGTGGTTAGTAAGTGTCCAATATTTTTAAAATTTGTTCTTTATTGCGAGAGTTAGTATTCCATATTTTGCTTACATTATGTTGAAAGTTGCTTACGACAACTCCACCCTCGGCACAACACTGGCAAAAGAGAGCACAAAGGTCTAACAGGACAGTTGATAATCAGGCCACAGCTCTCAGCTTCTTACCTCCAGAATCAACACTAAATCCAGAAATAATCAGAAATACTTTTTTTTTTAAACTTTAGTACTATTAACATGAGAAGTAGACAAAATTAGAATGGAATTGGAATGTATTTTTGAAGCATAGCGCTTGATGAATCAGGGACAAATCTCAACAGAATCTGGTATAAATCCAGAAATAAACTTGAGACATTGGAGAAATAAGAAAATGTGAATGAATATGCATTTCCTGAAGTAAAAGATATTAATAACTCTAATTACTGTAATTATTTACTAAATGTAATTCACCACCATTTCTCCAAAGTTCACCAGTTTTATAAAGAATTAAAAAGGACAGAGCTAAAATTTGAGTCAATATCAGGGATGTCCCTGACAATCAGGGGCATTTGGAAGGCATGGATGTTTCTGAAGTAAAAGAAATAACTATTATCACTATTAAGTGTAATCCACTGCCTTTTATCACAGCTCTCAATGAATCTGGGACAAATCTCAATATAATAAAGCAGAAATCCAGAATTAATCAGGGACACTTATAAAATAGTAGTACTATTAACTTCAGGTATTGGCAGAATAAGAAAATGTGAATTAAAAAGAAGTTATGTACCTACCATAACGTTTCATGTTTGTTGTCCTTCATCTCGCCTTCCTTCTTGCTGGTTGGGTTTGGAGCAGATCCTCGGCTCCGACTCGGCCAATATACAATAGCTTGAGAGCTCTTACTGGCTCGAGGCTACCCCCCTATCCCAACATGCCTAGCGGCAACTACCCAGATCTCATTTGTAATAGCCCACAATACACATATGTATTAAGAAAAAGCAATTTATTTTACTAAGGTCTTGCACCAAGGTAGGAAGGAAGGACAAAGTATAGTTAACCAAACTGGTATGTCAGCAGGAAACTCAGCCAGTATAACCAATAAAAAACTCCTCTCGAACCTCCAGGAAGGGGAAAGGCGGGGGGACGCAAGAAGGAAGGCGAGATGAAGGACAACAAACATGGACCGTTATGGTAGGTACATAAATTCTTTATGTTATGTTGTCCCATCTCGCCTTCATTCTTGCTGGTTGGGACCGCACTCCAGCACCTGGTCCTCAGGTGGCTCACTGGAACAAACACTTCAGGACCATGAAACCAAATGATGCCCTCTTCAAGGAGACCACAACCACTTTGTAATGAGAGATAAAGGTATGAGGATTTGCCCATGTTGCTGCTGCACAAATTGAATCTACAGTCAATTTAGCTTGGAAGGCAACAGAGGTGGGTAAGGCCCTGGTTGAATGTCCTTTGGGTCTTCATGGAAGCGTCTTTTTACGCAAACCATATGAATAAGTGATTGTGTCCTACAGCCATTTTGATAAAGTCACTTTAGAAATTGGATAGCCTTGCTTATTGTCAGCAAAGGATATGAACAATTGGTCTGATATTCTGAGGTCTTTGGTTCTGTGTAAATAAAAACGTAATTATCTATGAACATCCAATTGGTGTAATCTATACTCTGCCTTGTTGCCATAATTTGGGAAGAACACAGGAAACTCAATGGACTGATTTAAGTTATACTCAGTACAAACCTTGGCAAGAAGTAAGGATTGGTCCTTAGAGAGACTCTATATTTGTGAAAAATTAGATACGGCGGGCGAGTAGACAAAGTATGTAGTTCAGCAACCTGTCTAGATGAGGTTATAGCAACCAAGAAAAGGGTTTTCTAAGATAGAAACTTCAAAGGGCAAGATGCTGCTGGTTCAAAAGGAGACAGAACCATTGATGCTAAACCCAAGTTTAGGTCCAAGGGGGTGGGAGGTTCTCTTACCAGGGGCCTTAAAGTGTTGTACCCCATGCTCTGCACAACTTATGAGACATAATGTTTGAACCCAAGTTTCCTACGTGAAAATTGAAGGTGGCAGCCAATTGGACCCTAATAGTAGCTGCAGCTGCCTCTTTTTTTAAGGTTTCGGCTAGAAAGTCAAGAATCTTGTGAACAGGAGCCATAAAAGGATCAATGTTATTACTTTTTGCCCAGTAGAACCTCTTCCATTTGCTGGTGTAAATCCTCCTAGTAGTGGGCTTGTGGGAGGACACCAGGATGTGTTGTACAGCAGGGGAAATGTTTGGGAGCCTGGCTAAGACTAGAAGTGGAGTAACCAAGCAGTCAGCTTGAGAGTTTGAAGGGATGGGTGAAGCCCACCTGACTGATGTGTCAGGAGGTCGGGAACTGGTGCCAGTATCCAATGTCCAGTTGAAGGTGATGGCGAAGAAACAGAAACCATATATGACGAGGCTAGTGAGGAGCAATGAGGATGAGTTTGCAACCCAATGATTTTGCTTTCTGAAGTACCTTTGGAATAAGAGGGAAGGATGGAAAGACATATAGTAGTCCCAGCGGCCAATCATGAACAAGTGCATCCCTGGATGACTGTCCCAGAGGGGGAACTAGGGCAAAGTAGTTACTGCATTTGTTGTTTAAGGGAGTGGCAAAAAGACTGCAGCATAGCTGGCCTCATTTGTGAAAAATCAAGTCCGCAACTTCTTGCTTCAGAGACCACTTGTGAGGCATGAGGATAGCCCTGCTGAGCATGTCCGCTATCACAATGGATTTTCCAGGAATGTGCATTGCCAACAGAAAACATTGGGAAGACATCGCCCATTGCCATACTCGAAGTGCCTCCTGACATAAGGGGTAAGATCTGGTTCCACCCTGCCTGTTGATGTACCATACCACTGATATATTGTCTGTCTGGATTGCAATGGTCCCTGTAGGTAGAGAGTCTTGAAGTGCTTGCAACGCCAGAAGCACCACTCTTATCTCTAGAACACTGATGTGCAAATGGCAGTCATGAGGTTGCCATGTTCCTTGGACAGTCGTCCCAGATAATGCCCCCCCCCCAATCTGGGAAGTGTCTGTGGTCACTGTGGCTACCGGATGCGGGTCTAGGAAGGGTCTGCCCAGTGTCACCTGGGGGGAGACCAGCCACCATAGTAGGTCCTTTTTGCAAGATTCCATGATCAAGATCATGTGTGACATTGGCAATTCCTAGAAGGACCACTGTGCAAACAGAAGCCACTGTAGAATACGCATGTGGAAGCGTGCTAAAGGAACTAGTGCAATAGCTGCAACCATTGAGCCCAGTACTTATAAGACTTGTCTTGCCTGAACTCTCGTCTTGTTTATGAAACTTGTTGATGAATGGTTGACACCCTGTCTAGAGGCAGTTTTGCTATCATGCGTCTTGTATCTAAGTCTGCCCCTATAAAGGTAATAGACTGACAAGGCATATTTTTCGTAGTTTATTGTGATGCCTAACTGGGAACAAGTTTGGATTGTGTAGTCCCCGTGCCTTCATCAGCTGATGCCCGGTGATAGCAGTGAGGAGCCAGTCGTCTAGATATGGAAACACCTGGAATCCTAGATGCCTCAGGTGAGCCGTGATCACTGCCATATACTTAGTAAACACCCTGGGGGCTGTGGTGAGACCAAAGGACAGGGCTCTGAACTGATAATGACTGGATCCCAGCCAGAAGCGTAGGAATCTCCTGGATTGCCTTTTTTATATTGCATTTATATATATTGCATTTTTATATGGTAGTACACGTCCTGGACATCTATGGAGCACATCCAATTGTCCTGACCCAAAAATGGAAGAATGGACTGCGGTGTCACCATCCGGAACTTTGTCTTTTTTACCGATTGGCTTAGCTTGCTGGAATTCAAGATTGGTCTCCAGTCCCCTGTCTTTTCTGGAACTAGAAAGAACCTTGAGAAATTTCCAGATCCAATTTGGTCTGCGGGGACTTCCTGGATGGCTCTTTTTTCTAGCAATCTTTGAACCTCTAGGATTGTATGATCCTGAAGACTGGGTGGAACATCTGGGATGGAACATTTGTCTTTTGAGGGGGGCTGAGGAAAGGGAATTTTGTAATCCTTGGATATTATCAACAGTACCCATGTTTCTCTCGTAATAGATTGCCAGGCTGCTGAGTACAGTGATAGTCTGCCCCCGACTGCCTCCAGAGGTGGACAGCCAGGCCTCCCTTCAGGAGTGCTGAAAGGGCCTAGCAGAGAAAGTATCTCTGTCACCCTGCTATTGTGGACCCCCTCTGCCTCAAGGGTGGCATCTTCCATTGTTGTTTCCCCCTCTGCCCCTGGGGGAAAAGTCACCACGTGTGTCAGGCGAAGATCCCTGGGATTTTCGGAACCGCATTTTTCTACTCTTCTGACCCTTAGGATAGGGTCTAGATGGAGTGGAAAAATGGACCCCTATGGCAGAGATAGTCTTGCCATCCTGTTCACACCTGGTGAGAGTCTCTTTTACCTGAGGCCCAAATAAGGATGAGCCATCAAAGGGGTGTTGGTAAATGAAGACTTAAAGGGTTCCACAAATTGCCAATGGCACATCCAGAAGTGTCTGAGTAAAGCTACTCTGGTACCTGCTGCCCTACTTGCTCCATCTGCTTCATAAGAAATGAGCCTCATGGAGGACTTCGCCAAGTAGGTCAAGGTCGCAAGCTGGGAAGCTGCCCTGTTCGCAACTCCCTCAGCTATACGATCTTGCAGGGTATCTCCTAGCTCCTTCAGGAGATCCCTCTGAAGTCGTGTGAAATGTGATTAGTAATTCAGCGATCTGAGAGTAAAAGTCACTGAAGAAAACATACACTTCCCATACCTGTCCGTCGTGCGAGACTCTTTGTTCGGCAGATAGACAGATGAAGACTTCTCCACAAGTTCCTTCTTGGTGGCTGCTGCCACCGCCATGGCATCAACATGGACTCCCTTTGAGAGGAAAGACTTATCTTCTGAAGCTGTAATGAATTTGTTAGGTCTCCTCAGAACAGGTTCCATGGACTCTGGAGCGCTCCATGCCTTTCGACTAACTACAGACAAAAGTGGGTCAAAAAGCGGAGACACCCAAGAGGTTGAGGGTCAGGAACCAAACGCATCCAGGTATACAGACTCATCCTCAGAAGGGGCTAGGGACTTCCAGCCACCCCCCTGTCTAAGGATGTCCAAGGGGGACCCTTCTGACTCGTCTAAGTCTGTATCCGAAGTGATAGACTCAGGGGAGTCTAGATGCTTCCTCTTACACTTCTTCTTCCTAGGGACCTCCTCCGAATGTTCGGGGGAGGTTTCGGAAGAAGTGGTGTCACCCAGTGTGATGTTCTAGGGCACAGGTTCCCTACACTTGCAAGAGGAGGGACAAAGGCAGACACAGGCACTGAGGGAGAAGGAGCCAATGGAGCCGAGGGTGGAGCAGTCTCAGGAAACAACACGCTCCACATCACCTTGAAGGCTCCACGATCCCGAGTCAAAGGAGGCTCTGGCTCTGAAGAGCCCAGAGATCTCCTTCGAACCGGGACCGAAGGCTCCAAGGCCAATGTAGGAGCCAAGCTTTCCTGCGCCGAAGCTCCGAGAGTGTGAGCGGGGTCGGACAAGGGTCCGATGCCTCGGAGCCGGTGAGAGAGCTTCAGATCCCAGACCCCTCGATGAACTGAGACATCACGGAGATCGGAGCGATCGTCGGAACGGATAAAGGAGACAAAACCGGAGCCGATGGTTCCACCACTATGAGCTCCATGCACTCCAGCTCAGAGCTCAAAAGAGTTGGAGGAGGAATCAATGGAGAAGCAGGGAGGGCCGAATGAGCCAAATCCTTATGGGCTCAAGAGTAATTTACCAAGTGCCTGTGACTTGAGGAGCCTGTTGACCACTCTCTCCATGTCGTGATCCGAAAGTCTGGAGGACCAAGAGGAGTGTGAAGAGGACTGGTGTCTGCCCGCTCCAGGTTTCAGCAGAGGAGATTGCAGAGTGTACCAGCTCCAAGGAGGGAGACCATGATCTCTTATGGATCCAGACCAGCTCAGAGGACACAGATGGAGCCACCGGAGACTTAAATTTGTCGGAGTCAATGCTGGAGGCCGACAGAGCAAAAGGCTTCTCAGTAATTTTTGTCTGTTTCGAGCTCGGAATCGATGGCTTGGAGTGTTTCTCGGACACTTTGGTTGGCTGAGAACCCTGAGATGAGGCATCTTGAGGGTTCTTCAGGAGGCCACATAAAATAAGCTTATGTCTTCTTTCCTGCAGGACTCTGGAACTAAAAGCATGACAGATTGAGCAAGAGTGTCCTGCAGGTGAACAGCCCCTAAACAATAAACGCAACTCATGTGCCCGTCCGTAAGGGACATTCTTTGGCAACACGAGATGCATTTTTTTAAACCCGGAGGGTTTAGACTCTTTAGACATAACCAGCAACAATCAGGAAAAAGGTTTCCACAGAGAAAAAACAGAAAACTATCACTCACAGCCTACAACAAGTAGTGCAAACAGGCTGATAACCACAAAGGAAAAAAAACTGACTGCTTTTTTTTTTTTTTTTTGAAAGGAAGAAGGAAGGGGAGAGCCTCTAAATTAAACGGCAACTCCCCCGATGGGACAACCTTTAACTTAAACGGCAATCCCAAGAAGGGGTGAGGAAAGGGAAGAACCCTCCAACTTAAACGGACTCTAAGGGTTAAGCAGGCCTGAAGGAAAAAATAACGGCCAAAAAACACCACAAGTTAGACTAACGAGGAAATATACACACTCTAACAAGTCAACAGAACTAATACATTTTACCAAAAATTAGCAATAACTACAAAAACCTAAAGTACTTAGCCTGAGCCAGTATTGAGCAATCTTGACGCTGCAAGCGGCAAACAAGATCTGGGTAGTTGCTGCTAGGCATGTTGTGGTAGGGGGTAGCCTCGAGCCAGTAAAAGCTCTCGAGCTATTTGTATATTGTCCGAGTCAGAGCCAAGGTTCAGCTCCGAACCCAACCAGCAAGAACGAAGGCGAGATGGGATAACATAACACGTTTTCTGAAGTAAAAAAAAAGTCTATAGCTCTAATTATGGTCATTGTTTATTAGGTGTAATTCACCAGATTTCCCTAAAAGTCACCAGTTTTTGGCGGGAGTAAGAGGGCATATCTCTCAGCCGTCAAGATTTTCACAGAATGTGAAAGCCCAGATTTTTGACTCACGTTTTTGGACTTTTTCTGATAATTTTTTCCCCCGGGCAAACCACTTGAGGACTCTAGTCACTAAATAATGACATACGCCTGACTGAGTTTCGGACTTTCTTTTCTTCATAAAATTCATGCTAACACAAATCCTGTAATTCTAGTTTCTAATAGCACTGTTTAAAATGAGTCTCTATTTTTGATGCCGTTGTCCCGCCATTATTTTAGCCTTTCTCCAGATTTCTTGCTCTAAGTGGTTGAGACGTGTGGACAGAGCTACAATTTGTGTTAAAATCAAGGACAGTTTAGAGGTATGCCCCCACATTGCCAGCTGTAAGAAGGACAGTGTAACATTTTGAGCGATAATCAGGAACAAGTTAAAAAAGGCATAGATTAGGAGCTCTTTTTCATAAAGGCATACGGCTCGGAACAGACGTATATTTCTCGCACAACACAACGTGCTACTGATTATTACTTGTTGACCGGCCACGCCTTTTATTTCAGAATAAACAGACAATCATCTATCTTCTTTTGCTTACGATCTGCATTAAATTCTTGCTAAACCAACCCTACTTTACTTCGCTTCTAATAAACAAATAACAACTGAAGGCAGAAAAAAATCGCGATACTCCCACTTGTATCACATTTGCGTCGTTTCCTAGTAACTGGGAGACGCCGAAATGCTCATCTTATCAATATAATGCGGTGACAGTTCACAGAACTACGGTCTGAATAGTGTTTTGCTAATAAACACCATCTCTCCCCAAAAAAACATGTCTTACAGTGAAATTCTCGCCAACGGTCGTATTTCCAAAGAAGCTCGTGACTTCTACGAACTAAAAAACAAAGCCGCTGAGTTTTACAGAACAAATGGTGTACCCCAGAGAATAGAAGAAGTACTAAATGCAATGTTTTATGAAATGCCGGAAGATGTGTACGGATATTTGGTAGGCAAAGGATTTAGAATATTCACTTTGGCATTTATATTCATTTTGTAATTGTAGACCAAATGCAGATGTCAGGTGAGGTATATGTCGAATACTTACTTAATACTTTCTCAAAAAGAAAAAGATCTCCACTTTTACTATTAACGAACTACGGAATGTGTGAACTGGGTTCAACTTTCTTTCACTTGTTGCATTTGTACCCATCCATCCCCAACCCTTTTTCCATTTTGCACATGGGGTCGGGGGTGCCACTTCAACAGTAGTGACAATCGTCTCGAGCTGAGGAGTACACCATCGGGAAACCAGCCCTGCCGCTGTAGTTTATTTGTAGGTTACACCTACAGCCAATTTAGAGTGTCCAGTCCACCTACTGCATGTTTTTTGAAGGTGGGAAATAGCCGGAGCACCCGAGGAAGCCCAGAAGACTACAGGGAGAGCCTGTAAACTCCTGACAGACGATACCCCAGCCGAGATTCGAACCAAAGAGCCTCTTGGTTTGAGGCGCCAAAGCTAACCGCTGCACCACCGCGGCCACAACCTTGTGCCAAGTTTACGACGAGACATATATCGCCTGTTTTATTATGCAGTCTAAGACTGTTTAAAATCTGAAACACAATTAAACTGTATACACAATGTTAAGACAAGGCAGTCAGCGGTTTGCATCTGGCAACACTGTTCCGCACAGAGCAGTATTTTTCACGAGTTCAAACATATCAATGAATTTAAGTGAGCCAACGGATCATTGACCTGTTCTTGTTATTTTACGAGTTATCCAACAAAAGTTTCCTAATGTATTAATGTTATTGTATATGTTGCATCTTTAGCTCCATACTTATATACCACAAAAACGGTGGTTAAATTTGTGGTGGCTAGCATCACACAGGAGTAAATCGGCATTTCTGGCTCACTGCTCAGGAAGATAGCAGTCTAAATTGGCGTTGTTCAGATCCAAAAATCCTGACAATTAACTCTTCACAACATTATTTACATGTACTAAAAAAACTGACGTGGATTTTGAACGCATCTTCCGTCCAGCTTTTTTCATATTACTAGGAAAGAAGTTGAATTGTGGGGAGAAGAGAGTTAGCTGACATGGCTTGCATTCCTCTTGTTTAATCCACAATGCTTAACCCATTTCTTTTAAATTCTATATACCTTCTTAATGCTATTTCCATAAAAATAATAGAATGCTTTTTATTTATTTATTTATTTTACATTTGTTTACTGGGGATGTTCAACTGGGCTAGTATCCCTTTTTCAGCAGAGGCCCAGAGAGAAAAGTTCCATTATAAAAAAAATATTAAAGCAATACAAGAAATCGATAACAATCAAGAATACATGACTTTGGTAAATATAGATAGTAAATAATTTATATATAAACAATAACAATTGAGAGAGTAATATAAAGTGAAAGAAAAAAGAAAGCTAACATAAATAAACATGAAATAGCTTGTGCCATCATAGAGAAAAATGACTGATCAGTAGATTAATATCATGGTTTTGATGATAAATATTTATGAAATACATCTATGGTATATGAACAAGAATATGGCTGAATGTTGCTATACTAGTGTTATTTCTTCTAAACAGTGATAGCTAAGGCAGTATTGAGGTGGAAGTACAAGGAGGAGGTAATATGATGAAACTGTAGGAAACTTGAGATAGGCAGATAAAGATAGAAACAGTAGCAAGCATGAGATAGGCAGAGAGAAACTTGAATTCCATGAGAGAAGGGATAGTTTGGATGTTAGAATTTCATAAGGGAAGAGACATTTTTGGTTGTAAGAGCATGGAAGGACAGAATGATCAGCCTGGATTAATGCAGGAGCAAAGCCAGTTTTTGGTTAGGTTTTCCTTAAACAGTAGTTTAAATTTGGACGTGTTGCTAGAATTGCACTATTGCATTAAGATTAACCAGATTTCACAGGTTTAAGTTTCATGTGAAAACACAATAACAAAAAATAAATAAATAAAAATAATAAATGTAATGTTTATATGTTTTAATATGGTTTAACTATTTTTTTTATTAAAAAAAACCACAAAATAAGCCTTGAAAATAGGTTTGCCAGTTTCTGCCAGCATCTCATGTCAGCTAAGCTTGTCCTATGCCATTATTATTTATCTTTTTTCGTGCCATCAAAAAAGTTGTCAAACTGCAGTTAGGTTTTTTTTTTAAAGGCAGCAGGTTTTTTTTTTTTTAATTGGATAGGCAGGAATAACAGAGTTACATTTCATATTTTTTTATATACATATCTACGCAGTCACAGTCTTACTGTTTTTTTCAGAATATGCACCTACTCAGAGACTTCACAAGTATCAACACTTCTGTGACAGACATCATGATTCACAATGAAAAAAATGATGAAAGCAAAGGCAAGCAGGCAGCAGCAACAGCTTTAGATCTTACTGAAAAGGTTTGGAAATGTAAGTACTAACTAAAAAAACAAAAAAAAGCAGAAAAAAAAAAGAAAAAAGTAGCTTACATTTTACATTGCATTTTTAATTGTCGCTAAGTCCAGTCCACCAATATATCCAACCAACAACACTTGGCAGCTATCGATTGAAAACTCAACTCTGCTTTTTTTACACAGGGCTATCGACATCCTGAAACTGTATGTGATAATTTTCCCCTAAACTACCAGTATCCCAGCACACTTTGGAATACTCTACCCCTCCCCTCTACATTTTCTTTTCTTTTCACTCTACTAAGCGTCAGTAAAGTACACATTATATACAAAATCTGGTCTGATATAACGTGAAGTACCGAATTTAGTATTGTCTGAGGCATGGAATTCCACGACTTAGATATTTGGTGGGAGAATAGAGAGTTACCTTAAGAATTATTAGATTTAGTTACTTTAAGTAGTAGTTTATTGGAGGATCTTAATGGCCTACCATTTGCATAGGGCTGCACTAAGCTCTTGAGTGCTGGACAGTTATCTGGATGGTGGAAGATGGAATGAATGAAGGTTAGTTGGTTGAGGTATAGGAGATTGGGTAGTTCAGTCCAATTAAGTTTAAGAAATGCTGTGCAGTGATGTAATCTGCAAGGGAGATTAGTAGCGAATCTTGCAATTTTCTTATAGTAGGACTCCAGTTTGTTTAAATCTGATTTTCTGAGATTAATGAATATCAGTGAGGCATACAGAAATGTAGAGAGTAGATGAGTCCTAGCTATGGAATGTCTAGTGGCTTCATTTAGTTTATGGCTTGACTCTGTGTAGTGAGCCTAGCCTAGCTTAATGTGGACCTTTTTCATAGTTAGAGCGAGGTGCTTGTCTTATTTTAGGTTATCGTCAATTGTGACTCAAAGGAGTTTGGTGTGCTGGACAGGTTCGATTTTATTTTTATTGGCTGAGTAGATGGTGAAGGGGGGAGAATCAGGAACTTTGCTATTAGTGAAGAGCATAAGCTTTGTTTTATTTGGATTGAGTATAAATTGAAACTCTAACTCTGCTATAATTCGCAAACAAAGTGCCTGTTACAGTTTGGAAATGGCATTCTTATTTACTAGCATCTAACTGGGTAAAATACTGTAAATGAAAATTGCAATTCTATAACAGACAACCAGTAAATAAAAATCAAGGTTTATTCTGTGTTCAGCTATTATGCACAGCCTCTCAATCAGATAACTATAATCACACTGTTCTAATCATTAGATACAGACCTGATTGTTATCTTTACACAACAAAGTCCTCATGTATTCCCTAGACATGACGTTTTCTTAACTAATGTCTAGAATGATTAAATTATACACTATTCTTAATTCATTATCATAGTCTCTCTACTAATGCAAACTAATCAGAAATCTTAGTATTATATAGATTTTTTTGTTACAACTGTTTCTTGATAGGCAGTTTTCAATCATCTAGTTATATTTCCTTATTTTCTCTCTACCCAGCTATGTAAAATAAATAAATCCCATGTTGTGGAACTTTTTTTTTCTGAGAATGTAGACAGTAATGCATTCCAAGAGGAAGTGTTGCAGAATACTGATTTCATGAATTCCAAGGCTAAACTTCAGTATAAAAGTAGATATACACTTTTCTGCTTCATTGGTGCTGACATTTTAAGTTATTAGCCCTACCCAGTACTGACACCTGGCTACCATATTTTCTCCTGGTAGTGGATATCACCTCCCTTTTCTAAGTGCCCACTTACCAGTCCAGCTGCTATATACCCACCTGGTAGTGGCTGTCATTTGAAATGCACAAGGACTATCTAGCTATATTTTTTTAAAGACAAAGGAACAAAATGGAGGAGCATACAAAAATTGTGCATAACATCATGCCACATCAACTCTTCACATAAGTACAACAGACTCATAAAGGTTGAGGTTCTCTGCAGCCAATACCTCATGCAACTATGGAGAGTATTCCTCTGTGAAATAACAATAATATTATGAAAGCATTATGTATCTGATGGTAAATGCATACAGCCTTACGGAATGTGAAAAAAACACCTGTCACATACAAACCACACCCTTTAACAGAAATCACTTTACACCGCATGTGCCCCCATTACATAAGTGCCAACCTTGCTACCTCAAAGGACCAGAGTGGACTGTATTGTGCTATAGGCAGAGAGACTGGTTTTGGTTCTCAAAAAATAAATTCCATGTTCATGAATAGAAATCCAGGAATTCTATCCATGATTTCTAAATGTAATTTCCGTTCCTTATTACAAGTTCATTATAATTTTCTACTGCATTTCTATATATGCCAAATTAAAAGAGATTCTAGGTACAGAGCAGTCAATAAATCAAGATGAGAGTATTGCAAGTAGTAAGCATGAGAAGAAATATGGGTTGTAGTGACTGAGTGACCAGGCCTAAAGTGACAAGTTCCATGAAAATTATAGTTTCTTCCAATACTCAAACAGTTTAGATTTAGGATTTACAGGTATTTATCCTGGAAAAATGGGAAATCAGTGTCCCTGGCTTTAGGGCTTCATCATCATTCTTATTTCCACTCAACCAACTAAACATGGCATGGTGACATAATGTAAAACTGAACAAATGAACTAATGAATACAGGCTCCAGTGGTTACAAGAAACCACTCCAAAACTGTGGAACAAATGGAAGGAATTAATACTGATAGAGCAGAGATGAAGGCTGTACATCTACTGCTTTGATGAATACTTGTAACTATACACAATTTTACCACGAAACAAGCAAGTTGGTCACAAGTACCCGAAACTGCACTGATAAACCAAAAAAAAAGGTACAAGCCAGATAGCCAGTCCCAGATGATTGTTTATTCTGCAAATCCACGAACCAACACTGATAAATCACACTGCAAACCAAAGATGGCTTGTACCTTTTTTTGGTTTATATTACACAATTTCCTTTTTCGGCAAGGTTATGTGGGCTGAAGAGGAACAGGCTTCTGTATTATTCAGAAGCTAAGGCAGATACCCTGTAAAATTTATATGTACTTTTCCAATATACTATTTGTCTTGTGGGCAAGCAAAGCCACTATATGTAACAAAACCATCCAGTATGGTTTAAATTCTCTGCTTGTTTGATACTGGCAGCCCCATCCAACCCCCCTGCTGCAAATATATCACCCCAGTAGAATTTCAATATAAATAGGTTGTATAACAAAAGAAAAAAAAAAAAAACATTTTCAAAAACAATTAGGGCATTGCCCAGCAAAATAAAAATGCCCTCATCAATCTGAACAAGCAACTCAGGGGACTAATCAAGTTCAGCAAAGCCAAATCTGAGATAAAAAACTAGCCTCCACAGCTATGGACAACCATAAGGCTTTCTTCAGTTATGTCAGCAACCTTAAAGGCAATACTCATTCTGAACTAACGACGAATGGAATTACCTAAATGGAGCCAGAAGATAGAATAAATCTGCTGATTGATAAATTTAGCTCCGACTTTACCCCCTATCACCTCCAGTCACCCCCTTAAAAATACCCTCCACCAGTTCTCCACCAACTATTGCTAGGGAACAGGTCCTCACAGTGCTGTCTATGACAAAGAGCACTGCTTTAATGGGCCCTAATAATATTCTGGGATGCCTGTTGAATAGCACGAAGCATGATCTGCCAGGCTCACTAGAATTTCTATTTAACCATATCCCTCAGATAGGCTTTATTCCTAATAAATGGAGGACCACAATGGCTATCCCTGTATACTAGTGGACACCTTTCACAGACTCTGGAAATTACAGAACCCTATGTCTGACTAGTCTCATATGCAAGGTCATAGAATTATCATGGATCTAATGAACAATAAAATGGGAAACCTACAGACACTGGATCCTACCCAGTTCAATTTTGTCAAAGACAGGTCAAGCCTACTTAATCTAGTGGATGAGGACAAAACAATACACACTGACCTGGCTAAGGCATTCAACACAATACCTCACCCTGGCATTGTAGATAAACTTACAAAATTAAGCATAAACCCACATGTCACCAAATGGATAGTTCACTATCTCATTTGTAAGACACAAAAAAATAGAATAGAGGAGTCCACCTCCATAAAAAGGCCAGTCACTAGCAGAGCCCTACAGGGATGGGAACCAGGACCTCTCCTTTTTAGTATCTATTTTTCTGAAGTCAAGGCAAATGCCAAGAGTCTCTGGCTGACCAAGTTTGCAGATAATTGCAGGCTATGCATAGGTACTGAATCCCCAAAAGACACAGATACCCTTCAAGAGGGCCTGACACAGACAAACAACTGGTACCAGAGCCATGGACTAAAGTCAATGTGCAAAAATGCATAATGGTACCATTCAAATAGATGGCAACCCATGGAAATTACCACTTTGATAAAACATTCCTAAAAGTAGACCCAGTGATCAGGAATCTGGGAACACACGTTGACAGTAACCTGACCTTTGACCACTACATGTCCACTGTGGTGAGAAAAATCATTCCATGTTGCACAACTTATAAGTAAGGGCGTGGCATCTAGGTTCAAGAAGGTTATTTATCCACTGTACTTGGCTCTCATCAGACCAGTCAGAAAGTAAAATGCAACACAAGAAGGTTGCTTCATGCTCATCAAATGATTTATAAAAATTAGTGCATACCAAGACTATATATTTCCCATTCTGAAGGAGATATGGGCCTCCTCAAAATTGATTATATGTATAGATCTGCAGTCATGGGACTGCATGCATATCTGCTGATCTCACAAGACCCAAACATAGTGAAAGTTTTGAAACATGAGGAGAATGTCTAAGATGACTTGCCTGCTTAGTTCAGTAGAAGCATATCAGCATCAAGCAGGAATGGAAATCAAACCAGAAGCAGATAAAAATCAGGCAGCAACTGAATGTGCCAAAAAAACAAGAAAAGAATATAAGGTGAAGGATCAGATGAGAAGGCAAGAAATGTGGAAAATGCATAAACATAGTTCCAAGTATAGAAAACTCTTGGAACAACTTAATGTTGATCAGGAACAAATGTAGGAATGGCTAAAGAAAGGCGAATTTAAACCAAAAAACGAAAGTTAATATTGGCAGCCCAAGCCAGTGGATTACATACAATACATGCTGGTGTACAAAGTCCATTGAACATGTGGGAGAAACAGACAAATGCAGGTTTTGTCAAACAGAATTCGAGACAGTTGCACATCTTTTTGCTGATTGGGATATATTACTGGCAGAAGAGCTTTATACTGAAAGGCATAATAATGTGGCAAAACTATTGCATAAGGGATTGTGCAAATATTATAATATTGAAATAGTTGAAAAACACTGGAAACATGAGCCACAAAGCATTACAGAAAATGATGAAGTTTATATCACATGGGATCACCCATTACCAATAGTATCAAAAAAATAGATGCAAGAAAACTTGATATAGTAGTCCACGAAAAGAAGACAAAACTAGCATTGATTATTGAAATTGCTACACCCAGTCACTACAGTGACTTATGTACAGAGAGGCACAAAGTCATAAAATACCAGGATTTGCAGGCAGAAATGAGGGCAGTGTAGAAGAAGGATACCCAGACAGTTCCAATAGTATTAGGAGCAATGAGTCTTACAAGAAAGAATTTATAATCATACAAGGATATGCTACTGATGCATGTAACTCCATATGAATTGCATAACGAGTTATTACTAGGGACATTGCGGGTGCCACTAAGAGCACTTCTGGCTAACATCAAAGATTGAAATGACACTAATTTCATGAACTTTAATTATACTTTGATTTAGGAATGAGGTCCATTCCCATCATGGTATTAGAACCCCAAAAGACTTGGAGAAATTAAAAAAGCAAAATGCACCCTTCATCAGGTACCTGATCAGGCACTTGCAACAGTTTGAAAGTTCACAGTGGTTCCTCTCAAAAAGAATACAGGGAGTAAACAAGACTGCTGTGCAGTAATCTATGCCTAACCAACAAGGCATCCAGTGATCCTACACTGACGTATCTGCTGCACATCCACACAATAAATATAATCAGAAATACCAAGTGTAAGCACCTAACCTTCATTCACAACATGAACAGGACATGTCTGTGTCTCAAAGGTTATCTCTTTTCTGGAACAGGCTTCCCATTCATGTGAAGCAAAGCTTATCCATAACCCTATTTAAGCATAAATTGGACTTATGGATGGGAAATCACAAATTTACCCCTGGTTTGGTGCCTATGTCCCTAATGGACAGGGTAGACTGTGAATACTTTGTGTCCAAGTCTATATCATATCTGAAAAAAATTCCTTGGGGTATTGACACATCAACAATATTTTGGTAAATGTGGGGTAAGGTTTGATAGCCTTAAAATGGCTGTTATGCTAATATCCTAGTAACCACCTATGAAAGCATCATATGCATGCAGAAACATAAGCATATAATTTAGGCATAATGCTGCAGAATGAACCAAATGACTTGCTATTATGTGGTCTTACTATTGTTGTTGTATTAAGTTGGCAGGCAGTGCTTTGGCAGATACTTTATGATTACTAAAGGCCACATTCCACAAGCAGACTTACAGATGGGTTTTTGGTTTGTAATTTGGGGTACTGAAGTAGCCATGTACTTGAAGTGAAGTCAAAAGGAGAAAGACAAGATGCATATAGAGCTAAAATGCTCAGATCACAAGGTTGTCAAAGTGTGAGATTAAAATGGTACATATAAAAACATAAAAACAAACCTGTTTGCAGTAATAGTGGGACTAGTAGCAAAAGAGCCTAAGTTAAACTCTGCTAATACAAATTAAAAGTAGTAGGCTGAAGTAGTTGTCATTCCCATACTGAGGCAGTTAATAAATCTAGATGGAATTCAGTTTGGAAGGGAAGTAGCATTCAGATACTGTGCATGTGATGCTCAACTTACTACTTCGGAGTATTTGTAGTAACAAATCATCCATCTTTTAAATCAGCATTCAAGAAAAGTTAATATGTACATCATAATGTATGTAATACTTTTACTGCAAATTCAGAATAATGAAAAAGACAAAGAAAAATCTCCAGCAATACAAATAATTTAAAATGAACTTTACAGACAGAGAACAAGAGTTAAGTAGTCTATCTTGCTGTGCATGAAATCATGTTTATGCAATCTCAAAATAATGAACACCTTTCCAAAAATCTGTAGGGGCAGATAGCTACCAAAATACAATTGCAGTGACATATAAAGCAGGAAGCCATATGGCAAAACTGCAGACACTCCAGAAGTCTACAGTCTGCTCCATTTTATATTTAGCTACTTTTCATGTTATCATACCAATAAAGCTGTAATCTTGGCATGCTGCTAAAATGGTAGATTATCAAAATGGATCAGCAAATATTTAAAGTCACTAAGCAACATTTCTGAGGAAAGATATGGTTTATATTAAAAAGTAATGTTACTGGCAGTACTTGGGTGTGCTGGTGGTAAAAGAAACATTATAACAGCATTTTTGTTGAATGCAAGCTGTAAAGTAATGTGTATTTGTAGGATTTAAAGAAGAGATGACTTTGCTTATGAACCTTCATTACAAACGTTGCCACTTTTATTCCAACAGGTCTCAGTGTGTGCTGCTTTATATATGATTGGATTATGAAATGGCTTAAATTTAGAGTATGCAAGTTCAGGGCACTGAATATATCTTCTAGTCACAGAACTGTACAAAGAGGTGTGGTTCAGGGATCTGTTCTGTGCTCCATTTTACTTAACGTTTTTATGTCAACTTTCCATTTGTCAAATTGTGTGTTAAGTAAATTTGTTGATTATTCTAAAATTAGACTAATGGTAACAAACTTGGGAAGCAATAATTTATTACAACATTGGCTGAACAGTTTATATCATGGGGTTACAATAAAAATATCAAAATGCATTGAAGTGTATTGTTATATAGTTTAGTCCAGTAATAATTATCCATATTCCATCAATATAATCAATTCATATTCCATTGGACTCCAACAGTATTTATAACGAGAGAACTGTTGTTTCTTATATTGGTTGGTTTTAAAGTTTGGTAACTGAAAATATCAGTAATTTTACAGAAAACATACTACTCATATTGTATGCCTTATTTTATAGGACTAGCTCTTTATTTGCGTTTTTAGAATTTTTGTATGCCACTTCTCATCACCATTGTATGTTACCTTTATATATTATAGCTGATATTTAGGGCTGCAACAACCAGAATCACTCTCAAATGTTCAAACCAGGATTATCTCTTGTCTCGGTACAGCATGAATTAGCATTCTGAGTGCACAAGTTCATGACCTTAAAGGAACAATCAATGGTGGCATTATAAGTTACTAAGGAAATCAGTCAGACTATAAAATATACTATCAAGTCCATATGCCTAAAAGATGAATAGCCAATAGTTGCCTTTATTTCCTGATTGCTTCCAACTATATATAATTTCAATCATAAAGAGGCTGCTATTGTTATTTAAATGTTTTAAATGTGTGGCCAAATAAAAATGAAACATAATTTATCTTATTTATTACTCTCTTACTCCTCTACTCCTCTCCACTCCAACTCCTGTTTCTGATTCTACCACTATTAGAACTACAAGTATTATACTTTCTCTGTAAAATTGTTGGAATTGAAGAACAGTACCTTTCTTTTTTTTTGAGAAAACTTGTTACATTACTGTTGAATATCTCTCTTGCAGTGTTATTAATCCTTAAGTTGTATTTTTTTAGCAATATATTTCTTATGTAATGTACTAGTATAAAGTGGAGCTTTTCTCCTCGGGCCTCTGCTGAAAATGGACTTGTTATCCAGCCAGACTAGCCCGGTCAACAAATGTAAAATAAAATAAATTTGTTAAAACTGTATATTTAAGTTTCTGTCTTGCAATCCATCCATCCACAACTCCTTTATCCCATTTTTGCATATGGGGTCAGGGTGTCACATCAACAATGACAGTCTTCTAGAGGCAATCAGTATATGTTAATATGGTAGTTTTTCCTTCCTTCCATTCCTGTAACTTTTACAGACATGGTGGTGATAAGTGCTTATGATAAAATAATACTGATTTAATTTCATTCTTAATCAGTACACTGCCTCTCTCTCTCTCTCTCTGTCTTTCTCACTTACGCCAAACATGCACATATTGTAACACAATATATACGTACACACACACCACAACAAAATACACGTTAGCATGATGTCTGTCTCTTACTAAAAAATATGCTTTCTTAATTTTAATAGTATGGTGTTAAAAGGGTGAAAGAAAGTTTTTGATTGAGCTTTATAGTATTTTTTCTGTGTACTAAATTGAGTAGTAAGGGTTCCATTTTTGCATGGTGTGGTTAATAATAGCATTGTTAATCCTGTTTTCAGGAAGTGCATGTAATGTAGGTGGGGGGTGGGCTTTAATAGAAATGTATTTTAATAATTACAACAATTATGTTTCTGACTGTTCTGAGCTATGCTTCTCAGGTATGTCTTTTGGGCCTCTTTCTTGCATATCATGTGACTTTACATAAGTCACACACCTTTACTGAGTACCTGTATCATGTTAAATATTAAGGTTTCATTAGCTATCAGATTATTGATTTATAAAACTCATACCTGTCAACCTCTCAGCGCAAGAAATCTGGAAAAGCCAGAAAGAATGGAGGGACAAAAGCCCAAAAATATGGACAGAATTTAAATATTACTCCTATAAACTTAGAAAGTTGCTAGAATAACAACTTTTGCATAATTATTTTCTGAATGATATAAAGTCTGAAACTGAAATGCCTGTCATTATTTAGTATTATTTAGTGACTTTAATCTTCAATGATTTGCCAGAAAACCACATATTTTATGAGGAACAGACCAAAAACATGAGACAAAAATCTGGACAATCTGCGAAAATCTGTACAGTTGAGAGGTATGTAAAAAAATACATTCTTTTGATTCAGTAGGTTCTACTTATTTGTTAATGGAAATCTGCATAATTTGTAATTGTGTTTGTAGAGATGAAGGAAATAGAGGAGATGTAATCCTTCATGGTATGGAAAGCTAGGCATAGGTCACCAGGTAGGAGTGCATACGATACAGAGGATAGGAACATAGTTTCAAGCCTGTCTTATTTGTTTAGGGTCATTAGACCAGTGATTTTTACATCAGAAATCTCTGGGGCCTTTATAGTTCTGAGACATGCTTGTATAGATATATGTCAAATTTATTATTTATTTAATTTACAATTGTTGACCAGGGAAGTCTGGTTGGGCACAAAGGCTCCCTTTTCAGTGGACACCTGGAGAGAAAAGCTCCAGTACATGTAATACAAACAAAATCTTTTAACGTTATTCAGTATTAACAATGTCAGGCAGAATATGATCAAAATAAATTTTACAATGTCAAAATAGATAAGATAGTAACTATACATAGAGTAATAAGGCTTCTTATACTAATTATATTCTATACAGATATAGTTAAATAACAAATCAGTAGGGTAGATGTCACAATTCAGAGTACTGATTTATTTATAAAGGGTGTAAGCCACAGTACAAATGAAGCACTGTATTATATAGTTGGTCTGATGAGAGCTAAAGGAAGAAGAGTGATAACTTCTTTAAACCTAGATAAGATGCCTTTTGCTATTCATTGAGCTAGATAAAAGGATTCCCCCCTCACTTTTGCAGAATGGTAGTTAAAAGATAGGGAGTTGCCTATGGAGATGCCAAGTTCTCTAATGACTGAATTAATCTGGAGAGAGCTGCTGCTTATACTGTAGATTCCAGGAAAGTTACATGTGACAGTGCTATACATTTTGTCCATTATCTTTACACCAGCGATTCCCATGGTCTATTCCTTTCTGTGTTACCATGGTATCAGGTGTTGAGTGAACACCCCACTTAGAATTATCAACACATTTGATTAGTTAGAGGTCCGGGTTTGTAGTTTAAAAGCAGAGAAACAGATATTGAACAGAAGCAGTTCCTGGAGTACATCACTAGTCATCTTTTTGCTTTCTAAGGTAAGTCCTACTACTTTAACTACATGTGCTCTGACAGTGAGTTTGCTATCCACCAACAACATAAGAGTCAATATTTAGGTTTTTGAGCTTACATACAATACCTGTATGGGGAACAGTACCAAAGGCATGATGTATGTATGATGTCTGGACTCCGTAGCAACATCCATATTTTCCATGTCTTTTTGAAGAAGTTAACTAGATTTAAAAGGCATGTCCAATTTCTGACAAATGTAAACTATTACTTGTCCTGGGCAAAAAAAGACTTTAATGTCAGTATTTATTAAGTCTGACATGTTGGGCTCCATAGTCTTACATATTAGGTTTGTTAGACTGATGGGTTGCCACTGAGATCTGGGTTAAGGCCACCCTTATGTAGAGGAATCTTGGTGACCACTTTCCAAACTTCAGTAACACAGCCTGTGGAAAGATGTAAGTTAAAGAGGTCTAGGAAAGGCTTGGGCAGGGCATCGCCCATCCAGGTATATTGTCAGAGCCAAGGATGTGTTATGTATGGCTTTGGAGAGGGCAGTTAAGAGTTGTTCCATGGTAATCACAGGAGGAGCAGGAGCTCAGTAGAACTTCACTGACTATAGCTGATGTGACTTTAGCATTAAATCTATATGCTAGTATATTAGTTATATCCTTGGCATTATGAATTAATTCAGGGCATTGTAGGATGTTGTTTCTTAGCTTTCTAATACAGAAGTGTAGATGGGGTGGGGCAAAGGGAACAGCCACTCCAGGAGCAAAATATTAGAGGGAGCAATTGCATATTTAATGCATTATGCCAGTATTACAGCATTACATTTGTGGTCTGATCTGAAGCAGCTCTTTAGAGCTCTGTTTGTGAAAGCTAAAAAAAGCGTTTCTTTATTTTTAAAGTGCGGATTTCCATTTATGGGCATAAAGCAAGTAGTTTCCTGCAGTTTAAGAAGATTTTTTTTCTTTGCTCCCAAACTTTATGGGGGCTCCAGATCAAACAATGGCATTATGCACCAGATTAGCTAGCTACTCACCTTTGTTCTAATGTAGTTAAAATTATCTTTAGTTTCAGCTGCCATTTTCAGTTCATGTTTAGTTTTAAATTTCCTGATAGTGTTTTCAGTCTTTACTGATTCTTTTTAATAGAGACCTTTATATGGGTAGACTGTGATTTGTTGTAGACATTTAATATATATTTTTTTCTTTTATTGTAGAGTTTGGTAATGTGGATGTACCACCAAGGTGATTTACGTTTTGAATTTCCCATTATATTTGGACCTTTTGGGAACTTCTTGATCTATGCTGTTTATTACACATGGATAAAAGACTGAGGTGTAGGTACCTGCTGAGGCTATATGGGAACTGGAATATTATAACAATATTTTCTGAGCTCTTCATAATGTTTTAGAAGGTTGACCCTTTTAAAGTCCTTAAATTCCGAGGTATTCACTAAAGTGGTTAGGACAAGATCTAGAATGCTAGAACCCCTAGTAAGTAGTTAGACTATTTGCCCAAGCATTTACTTAATCAATGAATCTTTGGGCATGCCTCAGAAAGTGGTGCAGACATTCCAGTTAATAGCTGGATAATTGAAATCCCACTACATAACTATATTTTTATTTATGGGTAATTTAGTTGACATAATTAGAAAATGTTCATGGTCATCAGTGGATGCAGAGTTTGATCTCTAGCATGCTATAAAATAATTTATCTCATATGGGATGATTTGGACTCCAATGCATTCAGTGAATCAGGGGGAATCAATCTGGAGATAATCGTGCCAATGAAAGATATTGTCAGAATTGTAAAAAAAAAAAAAAACACATCAACACTTCCTCATCTTCACATCGCTATGTTACCATCTCTGTCACTTTACATAGCCTCTTCCTGTCACCTCCCCTTTATGCTAATCCATCCAAATCTCTCTCTCTCTTTCCCTTTACAGTTATGACTAAACTAACCATATGACTTTTCTGTATTACAGCTGTGAATTTCCAAGGGAATACTGCAGAATTTTATGTAGTGTTTACTTTGTCTCATTCTTCTCTTTGTAACATTTTTAGTATATCTCTATGCCTTACAATATTGTTGATTATTTTTGAAATGTATAATTTTCAACGACTTTTTATGTAATATCTTTGAAAAAAAATGACCCATTTGGACTTTACTGGTAAACAAATGCAGGAAAATAAATACTGATGTACCTCTGCAGTTTCATACAGACCTAAAAAGTCTTGAACCCTGGTATATGAATGTGTTCAAGTTGCAGGTGTGCAACAAGATCTAGGAAAATATTATTAATATGCCTGATAATGAGTAGAACGACTTTAATATGGTCAGAAGCTAGACTTTCTGTAGTCTTTTTAGAAATGCTGAAATGTCCAGTAAATGGATTTTTCCTAAATAAGTCACTATAGATATTGCAAAGTAATTGGCCAGAATGCAGAAGCTATGGCACATAAGGCCATTTACTTTTAAGCAAGTAGGTCTGTCAATCATCTCATCCCAAGCTAACCATATTAGACCTCCTTGAAATGATGCCAGCTACTTAGCAGTTGTTAAAACAAATACATTTTCCTTTAATCTGAGTATCATTCTGGGTGAGGGTAGGATTCTTCTGAGGACCAGAGTCTTACCTGCATTAGACATGCTGATAGTGAGATCCAACATGTCTCTCTGCATGGCACTCTGGGTTGAGCACACAAAATAATTCACACCCACATGAGCCATTACCAGATCACAGTCGTATTTTCCTGGTGTGATGGCCTCAGTAGCTGTCTTATTATAGATCCCTTTGCTGTAAAGATAGCTATCACCTTGTTCATGTCCATCCTAGTGAGTGTAGAATGTATTTGCTTAACAATGGAGTAATCAGTTGTATAAATGGAAGAGGAAGGTGTACAGTCTGTAGCTTTGTGACTCCCAGAAATTTGTGTTCTTATGTTATGTGTACAGTGTGAGACATGTAGCTAGGTAGGTAGCTATGTGTACAGTGTGAGACATGTAGCTAGGTAGGTAGTGATGTGCTATCTGTTTGTAGCTGTGCCTTTCTTGCTCTGACTCTGGGAGGTTTGGAGAGTGATTCCTTGACAACCCAGCATGTATAAGTTTGCTATTTTTATGTCAAAGTGTGGCTAGAGAGAAGTGATGCTCACTGACCATCTAATGTGGTTGAAAGGTAGGCCTCCAGATTGTGGAGATATTTACACCTCTCACCGATCATATCATGTTAATCTAGCAGTTGCTGGATATTAATGAGCATAAGGTAATTTCTACTTTATCTAATAACATCAAGTGCTATAAGGCTTTTAGCATAGGGAGTAAAGCCCCACCCATTTCCCCATCCCAGCACCTGATGTGCAGTGACATAAGACCATTATGGGTGAGAATGTGTGTCAGTATATGCCCTGGTATTTAGTAAACATGGTATAAATACCCTAGTAGCAAGATCAGGGCTGACACCCTAACTTATAACCACTCCCCTCCCCTTGGGACAAATGAGCCAGTAAGTTGTATGGATCTCATTCTCTCATAATAGAGGATGGCACTTATAATGGTAATAGAACAATGTACTAGATCAAATCCTGGTAAATAATGGATACAGTACGTGTGCTTTTAAGAGTACTTATTTTACATAAAATATATTACAGCTACATAGAAGAATTTTCAAGTGAAGTATGAGTGGATCCAACCCCTTTTTCAGTGATTACAAATAGAGCAGGTTTATGTCCAAAGAGGTTCTGATTAAGGAGAAGTAACACTTTTTTACAGAATATGTGAGTATGTTAATATGTAAATATTTGATTGAGTAAAGTTTAGCCCACAAGGTACCAAAGCATTCCACCACAAATGAACTTTTGCAGCACATGGCTTGGACTGCATATTCACCTACATATATATCTCATACCAATTAGACAACTTTAATGTTACTGTCTTTCTGTCTGTAAAGCCATTAAAAATGATCCTGGCCTGTAACCAGGGTAAACAGCCTTTCTAGTAAATAATAATCGAGAGTGGTGACATCCCATTTGCTTTCCAGACATTCCCTTTCTGTTGTAGAAAAGCACTTCCCAACACTACACCGTATTTGGCTAATGTTACATAGGATGCTGTACCCCTTCTACCATTTCAGACATACAGCACAGATGTTCACTTCAAAGGCAAAACTGTACAATACGTTAATAGGTGTATACCAGGCCACTGGGCCCTTTAGGAGTCTAGCCATACATCCCAAATGTATCCCACAACTGAGTGTAGCCATGCATCCCAAATGTATTGTACAAGTGTTTTGAGTCTTAGAGGTTATTATAAGGGGTATATGTAAGCCAGGGTATGATTTACAGACTGCCTCTGTCCATTAAAAACACAGGTGCGAGACCTGGGGTGAATTTAAGTTTTCCCATCCACTGGTCCAGGTTACACTTTAATAGGGTTAAGGAAAAACTCTGCTTCACATAGATGAGAAGCCTATTCCAGAGGAGGGGAGTTCTTTGGGACACATACCTATCACTCAAGTATGTCCTATTTATGTCACAAGCAACAGTCAAGGCCTTAGATCAAGTAGTTTTGCTGCTAATATGCAAAAAGTCCATCACAGCAGTATCCAAGGATGCCGTGTAAGCCAGGCACAGATTGCCTCTCAACAGTCTGTAGGAAACAGAGTATAAAGACAGGACTGAGACGATCTGCAAAGAACATGTTTATACCCTGTATTCGTTTTGTGAGGAACATCTGTGGATGTTTCAGTTGCTGCATGTGCCTGGTTAGGGGATATACCACAGGGGCATTGTAAACAATGATGGGGTTGATGAGAGCCTAATATAGAGGAACAATGACCTCCTTGGACCTAGATGACAGACCTTTGTTTATAAGTTGAGCAACATAGAATGATTGCCTTGCCTAAAAAGACACTATGTGGGGAAGACAATGTTTTAGCCAATGTTCGAAAGCCTAGTGGAGACTGGTACAAACCAGCACTGGCAAAGCAACATGGTCTATTGATCATATCCTCCCATGCTGACTAATATTGTACCCCCCTTTGAATGGCACCATCTAAGCCAGTTATTAAAATAAATCATCTTCTGTTCGTATAGTTGCATTATCCTTGCTGAAGATAGAATGTTGCTCAGTGCTAGGGTCATACCAGCTTTGGACACATAGTCTGAGAGCTCCATAATGTATCTTTTTATATAGTCTAGGGAGGTACATCTCAGGTCATTTATATGGACCATGACTGATTCATACTGGTACTTGTGGTTCAATGACCTAAGTGCATGAGTGACTTAGTAGATCCTGGTCCCTGATACTCAACTGAATGTGATTTTCTCCTTGTTCAGCATAGTGAGTGGGGCATCCATATGTCTCACAATGGAGTCGCCTATGAATAGAGTACTGGGTACTGTGTTGGTGTATCATATGGGATTTGCAGTTGTGGCTCTGTGGGATGTGGTTATATGTGTGAGGCTGGGTCTTGTTTTGGTAGACTGCTTTTGAGTTTGCTGAGGATAATAGATGTGGTTTCAGTGTCTGTGAGGTCTTTTGGGTTTAGAAAGATTGATTTTTTACTGCCTCAGCAAATGATGATCTATATATCAGTACATGATCTACATGCTGGGTAGTGTGTGTGTGTGTGTGTGTGTGTGTGTGTGTGTGTGTGTGTGTTACTGACAACCAATTGTTATTTTGAATGCTTGTATGCAAATGGCTTGCCTCCAGTGACATTGTGTAATTACATCGCTTTGCATACTGTATTGGTTTCAGTATGGATTAGTTGGTTGTCAGTGAATATGAGACAATTACTACATTGTTTCGGGATTCCCATATTCACCAGATGGTGGCAGAGAAGTCTGGAAAGTACATATCCATGATGTCAGATCCTTCCCGGTGAACTTCAGTGGTGTGTGGCAAGAGGGGTCAATAGCTGGCTGACTTGGGTGCTTTTGAGGCTGGAAGCAACAACTAGGCTATGTAAGAGTAGATTCATGTGGCAGTGCTCCTTAGTGCATGAACTAGTTGCTGTTTGCACATCTGAGTTACTGGGTACAGTTTCAGAGACTAAATTTTCCATTTAAAACTAAGTGCATGTGTCTATACAAGGCCTTGCTAAATGCCAGCAGCCCTCTGGCCAATAAAACAACTTTACTTTAAGCTTTCTTGTGTGTTTCCCAACATGGACAGTCCAGGCTACTCCTTACTGCCACTAAATGAGTAATTCCAAGAATTCTTAATGTAAAAACACAAAAACATTAGCTAAAAGCGAAAAGCTAACAAAAAAAAAAAAACAATTCAACAACTAGTGAGGACAGCATTTTTCCTGTGATTTTCAAGGAAATAATCCAGTAGCAAGGACAATGGAAAACATAAACTTTGCAGTCTTAAAAGGCAGATAAATGCAATAAATAATTATATAAAACAGCAGTTTAACACAGTTGATCTGATATTAGACTAATGTAGGCAGAAACCTTTGAGGAGGTGCACCACACTGATACTGGCCAGTTCGATACTGTTAAAAAGCAGATATTTACTCTAAATGTTAGTCCACAGGGTAAAAAATGCATATACTTTTCTATAAGCCCAACACTCTCATTGCTGACACTCTAAGCATAAAATGTAGCACCAGGTATGCTAAAATTGCAGAGCAACAACTTTGTTATTAAGAAGGACAATATATGCTGGGGAGAATTTCAAAGAATTTGCTATAAGCTCTACACTTTCACTGTTGATACTCTAGGCACAAAATCATACCACCAGTTAAGATAAAGAACAGAACAAACAACTTTTTCAAGAAAATAGACAGTAAATTAGAGTGCACAAAATTTTTATATAAATGGGATAGAAAATGCAATAAAATGTAAAAAAAAAAATAGCTTGTTTTCTTCCCTTTTGTAGAATGGTAACTTGAACTTTACCAGTCTAAGTGGAGGAACCTTCCAGTATGATCTACTACTTCCCAGCAGTCAACAAGATGAATGGAGACTAGGAGGAATTTCAGAGGCAATTCATAGTGAGGGAGGTTACTCAAGAGCAATGCTGGTTGGCTGAGTGGGCACTCAGTTTTATAGAATAGAAACTATTTGTAGTAGTCAGTTATCAGTGTAGGCTGTGAGCACAGCATGGCCTTTAGAGGTCTGAAAAAAAATGTTCTTTATTATCTGTCTACTTAAGTCTCAAAATAGTCTTGCCCTTGGTCAAGTCAGTCAAGGAGCATGCAATGTCAACATTTAGAATAAACATCCAATAATAGCTTGCTATGTCTGGGAAAGACTTGACTTGCTTTTTTAGTGGTTGGCATGGGACAAATCTGAATTGATTCATCCACTTCAGCTTGTGATTTTATTATCCCTTATTCAATTATATAACCTAAATAATGAGACTTTGCTATGCCTAGCATGCACTTAGTTGGGTTAGCAGTTAACTACCATGAGGTAAGGAATCCAAGACAATGTAAAACTTCGGGAGATGTCTTTCCTGGTTCTCTGAAAATATCATCATATCATCCAAGTAGTCTACTGTGTGCCAGGTATGAGGTTTAAGCACGTTGTCCCATTAGCATTTGGAATGCAGCAGGTGCTCTGTGGAGACACAAGGGCAGGACTGGTGTAGAAAATATAATTTTTTCTTTAGTCTCTAGGGGCCAGTGAAATTTGCAAATAAACTTTGGTTTGGTCCATAGTGGATAGCAACTTGGATTTCCAAGTCTTTCAATTAGTACATCTACTCAGAATATGGCATACAATAATATTTGAATATATTATTTAATTTTCTACAGTCATTACAAAACCTTATTAGACCCATTGGTTTTAGAACCAGTACTATTGCAGTATTCCACTAATTTTGGTGTTCTTCTATGACCTCAAATGTAAACATTTATAAGTTCATAAGTTCAAAGACAGCATTTTAGACTAATTGGCTGTCAAGAAATGCTGGTATCCTCCAAATGTGATATATAGGCCTTTCTACCAGCCCATATATCTAAAATTTTCTTAAAATCTTCCAAGCTGTTAGACTGGTTAACATTAAATAGGATGTCATTCCATAATTTTGTAATTCTAACAGAAATATAATGAGACCTCATCACAGAATTTCCAGTTTTCATTATAAACTGCATATTGTTCTACTTATGGGTTTTAATGCAGGTATTAATGTCTAAATTAAACATGCTGTGTAGAACTGGATGATAAAAATGTGCATGTTAAGATTAATTTAGCCATATTATATCTATAATAGAGAATAAATAATTTTAATGTTTCACATTGTGATTCATATCCTATGTTCTTCAGCTTCATATTTTTTTTGTAAATTTCCTCTGAACTCCATCTAACCTTCTCAGCTGTCATCTTGTATAGGCATGGAAGGAATTATTATATCCCAGGAGAGGTCTGATATAAGTTTTGAACACTAGTGTTAATATATTGTCATCCCTTGTTGAAAGTTTTCTTAAGAAATAGCCCATATGTTTAATAGCTCTGGCTACTATGAGCTCAGAGTGAGATTTAAAAGAAAAAAATTGAAGTAATCAGCATTCCTAAGCCTTTATATTTCTTGACTTCCTCCAGTTGAGAAGCCATCAAGTAAACCAGTTTATTTGAAAAATACATAACTTTGCACTTGTATATACTAAATGATAATCCTATGTCCTTTGCCCAGTCATTAACTAAGTTTAGATATTTGAGTATGAGTGATTCAGATATATTTGGACAAGAACCTGTCACTAAATAGCATTGCCAATTACCCGTGGTAGTCAAGCCAACGTTAGTGTAAAAAATTTAATTTCATTAGCTATTCTATTAACATCTCTAGTGGCATTGTTATCAGTTAATCATGTAAATATTGAACTGCCTGTCTACCTGAGTTATTTATATATTTATAAAATTATCATTCTCTCTTTCTTGCAATTGTAGATCAACTTACTTTTATAACAAGCCTTGACATCCTTAATTTTATTTATTTTTTTTAAATCCTACTATTCTTGTTAAGTATATTACCATTGATATCAGTTTTAAATTTCCTAAATATTGTGCAACTTCTCTGTTTTTCCTTAAATTGTTTTATTAAGGACTTATTCCACCAATAAGGAAACGATGACTTATTATTCTCTGCTCTTACTGAAGAAAAAGCATAAGCCTGCAGATATTCTTCAATAATTTGATATCTGTAGCAACTGTCTAAACTCTGTACCTGGGTTGACCAATCAGTCTTTATTACCTGTAAAGATAAATTTTGCAAGGCACCTTTATCACATTCATATTTCAGTGATTGTAATATGGAATGGGTTGCTGTGTCTAATGCGAAGTTTATAGAACAGTGGTCAGATGTACCCAGTGGAGAAAGTAACTCTAAAGAAGCTACCTTTTTAGGTACATTAGTGAAAATAAGATCCAGTGTGCTAATAGCTCTAGTATTAAACTTAACTAGTTGAGTCAACCCATGAAAGTGCAAAATATTAATAAATTCCTTGCCAAGATACAAGATCTCACTTAGTATATTCCAGTCAATTCTGGGGTAGTTAAAATCCCAAATAAGTAATTCACCTTTTTTATCCAGACAGTTGTCCATATTATTTATATATTGCCAATGGAAACTACTGTCCATACTTGAGAAGCAGTATGTAAGAACTATATAAAAGTTTGTAGAAGTACCATTAAGAATTTGAACAATTAAAGTTTCATATGCCTGCTCAGACTTGATGAGACAAGATGTTACAGATTTTTGTACAGAGTACAATGCCACCTTCCCTAAGATTTTGACATATGCATTCATATTTAACAAAGTTCCTTAACAAATATCATGAAGAATTCCAGGACTCTGTGACAATGAGTTTGTAATCATGATTGGCAAATAATACTGACAATTCTTCAAATTTATTTTCCAGGCTTCTAGCATTACAAAGGAAACAGTTAACAGGTTCCCTAGATTTTTCACAAATTGGCTTGTACTTCACACTTTTTTCCAGAAAGTTTTACAGCTGTGAAATAATTTTACTGGCCAAAAAATTTGGTTCACATTCATTCAGATGTGTGTTGTCCCATGAAAACAACCTCTAATCACAACTACTTTCTCCTCAGTATTTAATGAATATTGTACACCATAGACAATTATCTTAGCCAGTTATTAAACACACCAGCTTTTGTATACGTGTACTCATTCAAAGGGGGGAAGGAATGATCTTATTCAACATAAACTATTCTCCCTTTGTTTCCAAAGCCTCTGTTATATCCAACAAGTATTTTTTCATATATTTTAGTTGTGTAAACCTTAAATCATGAAATCTAACATGCAGTACATACAAGTTGTACTTTAGCTTGACTAAGCTTAATTTTGCTATCATGTTGAGTGTATCAAGTAGTCTTAACTCCAGTAAAATAGAAAGAGTATGAGAAGCCTTATCCAGTTTGGAAAGCTCATTTACTACAGGCCTTAAACAGAATCTCCCAAGAATAAAACTTTATTGTTAGCTTCATTTACATTTGTTGTCCCAATATCCCACTTGCCAGTAATAACTAAAGGAAGTTTACCTACATTGTCTGTTTTAGTATGTTTTTTATTTGAAATACTTTGTTACATTCTTGTCACATAAAAAAGTGTTTTCTACAGTCTAAATTATCTCCAAGACAAGGTCCATGCAATCCTGATCCTGATCTACTACCCCCAGACCTTTAATAACTGAGTGAGTCTCATTTATTATAGTGGCTTTTTGATAAAAGCAACCTTAGAGTTCTTTAGATATTAATGAGTCTTCTCCCTCCAGATTGCCACCTATTTTATTAATATAATTGTCAGCCTCAATATCTAATGTTAAAGAGATGCTACTCCCACTTTTTTGTAATAGCCCCAAAGGCCCTGTCGACAGAATCATTCCTTATTATTATATCATGACCAGTGATGTTTTTCCGACTTACGCTTTTTTGTGGTACTTAACTTAGAATCCATTTTACTTTTCTTCCCTTTGGTCTCTTCAATGGAGAGTTGTGATTTTAGTTCTTTTCCTAGCACTTCCATTCTATTTCTTTATGTACGATCCTTAGCATACCTCTCAACTGTACAGATTTTCACAGAATGTCCAGATTTTTACCTTATATTTTTTGTCCATTTTTCATAAAACTGAGGTTTTCTGTCAAATTATTGGCAAATCATTCAAGATTCAAGTTAGAAAATAATGACATACATTTGAGTTTCAGACTTCATATCCTTCAGAAAATTCATGTTAATGCAAAACCTGTTCTATCAACTTTTTAAGTCTGTAAGAGCTATATTTAAAAATTGTCTATATTTATGGGCCTTTGTCTCACTTTTATTTATGGCTTTGTCCAGATTTCTTGTCCTAAGAGGTAGAGAGATATAATCCTTAGATGTCTCAGTGATAGTTCCTTCTACAGAACCCTCTCTTTCCTCATACAAACCCTTAAAGTAGTCAACAGTTGTTGTAAATGTTTTTACATAATGACAACTTCTTCTTCTTTTGGTTGCTCCCATTAGGGGTCACTACAGCGGATCATCTGTTTCCATTTCTTCCTGTCCTCTGCATCTTGCTCTGTCACACCAACCACCTGCATGTCTTCTCTCACCACATCCATAAACCTTATCTTAGGCCTTCCTCTTTTCCTGTTACCTGGCTGCTTCATCCTTAGCATATTTTTCCCAGTATACTCTGCATCCCTCCTCAGCACTTGTCCAAGCCAACATAATCTTGCCTTTCTGGCTTTGTCTCCAAACCTTCCAACCTGAGCTGACCCTCTAATGTACTTATTCCTAATCTTTTCCTCCTTTGTCACACCCAGTGCAAATCATAACATCTTTAACTCTGCCAAATCCAGCTCTGACTCCTGCCTTTTTGTCAGTGCCACTGTCGTCTCCAACCCATATAACATAGCTGGTCTCACTATCCTCTTGTAGACCTTCCCTTTCACTCTTACTGGTACTCGTCAGTCACAAATCACTCCTGACACTCTTCTCCACCCACTCCATCCTGCCTGTGCTCTCTTCTTCACCTCTCTTCCACACTCACCATTACTCTGAACTGTTGATCCCAATTATTTAAACTCATCCACCTTCACCACCTCTACTCCCTCACTGTTCCTCTATCCTCCCTCTCATTCACACACATATATTCTGTCTTAGTCCTGCTGACCTTCATTCCTCTTCTCTCTAGAGCATATCTCCACCTCTTGAGGGTCTCCTCCACCTGTTCCCTACTCTCACTACAGATCACAATGTCATCTGCAAACATCATAGTCCACGGGGACTCCTGTGTGATCTCGTCTGTCAACCTGTCAATCACCATTGCAAATAAGAAAGGGCTCAGAGCTGATCCTTGATGTAAACACACCTCCACCTTAAACGCATCCATCACTCCCACCGCAGACCTCACTGCTGTCACACTACCCCCGTACATATCCTGTGCCACTCTTACATACTTCTCTGACACTCCCGACTTCCTCATACAATACCACAACTCCTCTCTAGGCACCCTGTCATATGTTTTCTCTAAGTCCACAAAGACACAATGCAACTCCTTCTGACCTTCTCTGTACTTCTCCATCAACACTTTCAGAGCAAACATCGTATCTGTAGTGCTCTTTCCTGGCATGAAACCATACTGCTGATCACTAATCATCACCTCCCTTCTTAACCTAGCTTCCACTACTCTTTCCCATAACTTCATGCTGTGACTGATCAGTTTAATCCCTCTGTAGTTACTACAGTTCTGCACATCACCCTTATATTTAAAAATCAGTACCAAAACACTTTTTCTCCATTCCTCAGGCATCCTGTCACTTTCCAAGATTTCATTAAACAATCTAGTTAAAAACTCGACTGCCATTTCACCCAAACACCTCCATGCTTCCACAGGTATGTCATCTGGACCAACAGCCTTTCCATTCTTCATCCTCTTCATAGCTATCCTTACTTCCTCCTTGCTAATCCACTGCACTTCATGATTCACTATCTGCACATCATCCAACCTTCTCTCCCTCTCATTCTCTTCATTCATCAGTCCCTCAAAGTACTCTCTCCATCTGCTCAACACACTCTCCTTGCTTGTGAGTATGTTTCCCTCATTATCCTTTATCACCCTTACCTGCTGCACATCTTTACTAGCTCGGTCCCTCTGTCTAGCCAATCATTACAGGTCCTTTTCTCCCTCCTTAGTGTCCAACCTTTCATACAACTCTTCATACGCTTTATCTTTAGCCTTCGCCACCTCTCTCTTTGCCATGCACCTCATACCCTTATACTCCTGTCTACTTTCTTCATCTCTTTGACAATCCCACTTCTTCTTCGCCAACCTTTTTCTCTGTATACTCTCCTGTACTTCCTCATTCCACCACCAAGTGTCCTTGTCCTCTTTCCTCTTTCCAGATATTACACCAAGCACCTTTCTAGCCATCTCCATTACTAGCTCTGCTGTAGTTACCCAGCTATTCGGTAACTCTTCACTGCCACCCAGTGCCTGTCTTAACTCTTCCCTGAACTCCACCTTACAATTACCCTTTTTCAATTTCCACCATTTGATCCTTGGTGCTGCCCTCACACTCCTCTTCTTGATCACCAATGTCATCCTACAAACCACCATCCTATGCCACCTAACTACACTTTCCCCTGCCACCACTTTACAGTCTCCAATCTCCTTCAGACTGGCCCTTCTACATAGGATATAATCCACCTGTGTGCATCTCCCTCCACTCTTGTATGTCACCCTATGCTCCTCCCTCTTGTTAAAATACGTATTCACCACAGCCATGTCCATCCTTTTCACAAAATCCACTACCATATGACCTTCTGCATTCCTTTGCTTAACACCATACCTACCCATGACTTCCTCATCCCCTCTGTTCCCTTCACCAACATGCCCATTGAAATCTGCTCCAATCATCACTCTCTCACCCTTGGGTACAGTCATCACCACTTCATCCAACTCGCTCCAAAAGTTTTCTTTCTCATCCATCGCACACCCAACTTGTGGAGCATAGGCACTAACATTCATCATTACACCATCAATTTCCAGCTTCATAAACATCACTCTATCTGACACTCTTTTCACCTCCAAAACACTCTTAGCATACTGTTCCTTCAGGATAATCCATCTTCCATTTCTCCTCCCATTCACACCATGATAAAACAATTTGGACCCACCTCCAATACACCTAGCCTTGCTCCTCTTCCATCTGGTCTCTTGCGCACACAATATACCAACCTTCCTTCTGTCCATCATATCAGCTAGCTCTCTCCCTATAACAGTCATACTGCCAACATTCAAAGTTCCGAACCTCACTACCACAGTCCTAGCCTTTACCTGGCTTCGGGCATGCCTTCACCCTCTTCTCCTCCTTCGGCCAACAGTAGCCTAATTTCCACCAGCACCCTGTTGGCCAACAGTACGGGAGGTGGTCGTTGTTAACCCAGGCTTCGACCGATCCAGTATGTATATCTGTACTGTTGTCCGCATGTATGATTTGGCAGCATTTTACACCGGATGCCCTTCCTGACACAACCCTCCCCATTTATCCAGACTTGGGACCAGCACAAAGAAATGCACTGCCTTGTACATCCCCAGTGGCTGCGTTCTTTTACATTTGGACAATCTTTGAGAGCTCAATCAGTTTAGTACAGTTAACACAATAGTTGTATAAACTGTCTCTGAAATACACTCTAGAATGTTTACATTTTCTAGTGTACTTCAATTTCAGTAAATCTTCTAACATGTATAGATTTAAATATTCTATTAACATGTATAGACTTAAAGATTCCATTATTGATTGCTTGCTTCAAAAAATAAATAAAAATACACAAGGCAACCAACAGCCCACTAGTGCTCCCAGCCCTTAAAAGGACTTGAGAGAACTTCTTCTTTTGGCTTTTCCCAGTTAGGGGTCGCCACAGCGGATCACATGTCCGCTCATGATTGGCAGTGGAGTTTT
Source organism: Protopterus annectens (assembly GCF_019279795.1). NCBI lineage: Eukaryota > Metazoa > Chordata > Ceratodontiformes > Protopteridae > Protopterus > Protopterus annectens. The sequence continues at coordinate 246,761,219 of NC_056748.1, forward strand.
ATGGTGTCTAGTTGCCAGCCCGGCGCCCAACCTTCCATAGAAGGCACACACATGCACGCACTCACACCTAGGACCAATTTAGAGTGTCCAATCCACCTACAGCATGACTTTGGGATGTGGGAGGAAACCGGAGTACCTGGAGGAAACCCACGCGACCACAGGGAGGACATGCAGATTCCGCACAGAAGGCACCCCAGCTGAGGATCGAACCGGAGAACCTCTTGCTGTGAGGTGGCAACGCTAACCACTGCACCACCACCACGGCCACCCAAAAGGACTTGAGAGAACTATTGTGCAAAATCCCTTAGTTGCAAAGTATAAAATAGAAAGCACACAGCTCTGCCAAACACTCACTTCTGTTTGTTTGCCTTTCCTTATGAAGGGAAGCATCTCCTGCTATACACAACACCCTCTCCTTACTGCAACTAGAAAGAGAAAAAATACACAAGGTAGCCAACAGCCCACTAGTGCTTCCAGCCCCTAAAAGAACTCGAGGAGAACTAATGCAAATAGTCCCTTACTTACAAAGTAAAAAATTGAAAGCACACAGCTCTGCCAAATTTTCCTGTACCTCTTGAAAATAAAATTTATCTTAATTTCTGTTTCCCAGCAAGAAATAATTGCTGGAAGCACTGTTTACGATTTAATTTTTTGTATCTCTTCCCTGGTTGTTTGATGTTGGGACTCTGGCATACTTCTCAACCTCTTAGTGCAAGAAATCTGGGCAAAGCCATAAATAATGGTGGACAAATGCCCAAAAATAGGGACACTTTTTAAGTATTGCCCTTACAAACTTAGAACGTTGATAGAGTAACAGGTTTAGCATTAGCATTTGTTTTCTTAGGGATACAATGTCAGAAACTCAAATATTTGTCATTTTCTGACTACAACCCTCAATGATTAGCCACTGATTTGCCAAAAAAACACAATTTCATGAGAAATAGACCAAAAATATGAGGCAAAAATCTGGACATTCTGTGAAAATCTGTACACTTGAGAGGTATGCATCCAGTATTGATTCAAACATAATTTCTCTTCAGGCATGGTTTCTGTGTTGTTCTGGATTTAATTGGTTCTACTAGGCAACTCTACGAATATGTCCTTATTCCTGACTTCACCTCTTTTTTCTGAAACACTGACACTGTCTCACCACTTCAGGCCCTACTGCTGGGGGTCTTAAATTCTGAAGTTATCCTTACTACAGAAACTTCAGTTTCTGTCTAAGTTTTCAGAACATTTATATGGTATAAGTTTTGAGGTTTACCTTTTCCTAAGTTGTCTCACTTTATAATTCCCTTCATTTACTTTTTCTACAACTTTAAGAGGTCCTTGCCATTTTTTTCAACAAACCTATTTTCAACAATGGATGAAAACACAAGTCACCCGGTTTAAGTTCTCTGCAATGAGCATTTCTATTATATGTTTTCTGTTGTGTCTCCTGGACTATGTCCATATCTTCTCTTGCTATAGACATTGTGGTTCTTAACTTGTCTTACAGGCCTAAAAATACCCTGTCATACTTCTAAAGAGAGCGCTTTCTTCCTCCCATGTTTCTTTTGCTAGAACTAACAAGTCACAGGGATGTGTACCCTACAACAAATCAGATTATATAAATCTCTTGGAGACTCAGAGGACTGCTCTTACAGCAAAGAGAATATATGAAAGCAGTTGTTCCCAGTTACTCCCATCCACTTTTTACCCTTCTCTAAAATAAATCTTAGTTTTATTAAAGTGCTCTGCTGTCCCATCTGTCTGAGGGTGGTGCACAGATGCCCTTAACTGTTTCACTTTAAAGAACAGAGTTCATGCATTACTCTAGACATCAACAGGGTGCCTTGGTCAGTAAAAAAAAATCTTGGGTAATTACTAACCTATAGAAAAAAAGTTCAGTTTATTTGGCTATACAGTTTGCACTGGCTCTTCACCCAGGTGCTGCCTCAAGAAACATTAGTGCATCATCAATAATTAGTAAGATGCACTTAAGACTCTTACTTGGTTTTATACATCCACCCACAATGGCCATTGCTATACATTCAAATAGGACATCCACAATGGGTAAAGATATCAGAGGGTTCTTAAACCCAGATGTGGGTGTTGTCCCTTACAAATGTGGACAAGCTATACAAAAGTCTTCTCTGTCCTTCATAATACCAGGCAATTAAGAATCTAGACAAAAAAATTCCAGTTTTTGTTTATACATTCCTAAATGACCACCCAGTATGTGGCAATGCAATGACTTCATTACAAGTCTTCTGAAAGGCCTTGGAACTGTTTAATGGCACACTACCCGTTCTGTCCCTCCTTAGTTACCCTATAGCAGATAATTTATTAGCTCACAACAGGGTTATGAAATGAGGCTGTTTTCTTCCTTTGGTTTCTCATTTACTCTAGCTATGTTTTTCGGGTTCTGCTTAGTGTGTGTGGCCTTCAGCTTTCTTGAAATTGACATGGCTTATCAAGAGGACAGTCAATATTATTTTTATCAGTATTCTGATATGAAGTGGAAGATGTGGCCTTTTCTTGAACAAACACAGGTAAAAGCCTCTCTCCTTCATCTTATTCATCCCCTGTAGAAGGCAACTTATGACAATGTTATTTCATGGGGACAATTCTATTTTCCCATTTTCATCATCAACATTTTTCTGGATTTCTTTACTCAGAGTCCTGCTTCTGTTTCTGACTTGCTTTTCCATTTGATGAATGGGGAGAAGCTTAGTGCTCTGTTCAGAACCCCCTTCCTTCAGGATGAGATGTCTGTTTCTACCTTAATTTCTTCACCCACTTCAATTAGTGTATTCTTAACTACACATCCTTCCCTGTCAGTATTCATAGTGACTTATTATTTTAATAGTTGGAATCTTTTTGGTAAAATTTACCTTCTCTGTCAGTCTTCACAAAGACTTCCTGTATTATTTTCACAACTGAAGTATTTCAGCAAGACTCGCCTTCTTTGTCCGTCTCCATACTGGCTTCCTTCATAGTTTTAATAAGACACAGTGTCATGTTTGTCTGATTCATCCATCCAGAGCCAGATCTTAGCTCCTTTGTGTCTTTTAATTCTACAATATTTTCCTTACTGTGCTATGTTTTTCTAACAACATATCTGGTTGAATGTTTCTCCCCATTTCTTCTATTGATCTTTAAATTATAGAAAGTCTTGGGCAGTTATTACATCATATGTTAAGTTAGGCACTAGAGCTACAGGGTATAAAACTTTCTCTTGAAGAGGGCATGTGTATATATATATATATATATATATATATATATATATATATATATATATATTTGTGTTGTAAAGTATTTCATCTTTTTTAGGCTTGCAGGCATATTATGATTTGACTAACAGAATCTTGTTTCCTGAATTCAGCAGTCCTTCATTTCTTTTCCCTGTACAATAACATTACATTTGACAAGTTTACTAACAAAAGAGTGACATAAAGTAGATTCTCAATTTCTATTAACTAGAGTATTACCACATTTCATGTGTTTTTGCTCCATAGGAATGCTTTTATGTACACTTTTGTGTCTGGTATTAAAGTTTACATATTATTAGAAAATGGGCAAACTGTACATCAGCACCCTGATTGGAGAACTAACATTCTCCAGCAGGGTATTAATGTACAAGTAATGCCCGCTAAAAAATTAGTCCGTCACTTCATGGCAGAATGGCTGCCATTGTTCTTCAATCGCTAACAGTGCTTTTGCTGTTTAGAGAGTGTAAAAAGTGAAAAAAGAAGACAATTAAAAAAAATTGTGTGTGTGTTTATGTCTGTAAGTGTATGCATGCATGTCAGTGAAAATGTGAGCGAGTGAGCCATTATTTTACACTCACTAAGCAGCGCTTTTACTGTTTAGTGAGTGTAAAAGAAAAAAAGAAAAAAAAATTAAATAAAGCATGTGTGAGAGTTTATGCATGTATGAGAGTAAGAGAGAGAAAGATCAATCAAGCAAAACAGAAAAAAGTGTGTGTATATGTGTGTTGATGTTTCTGTGTGTGTGTGTGTGCGTGCACCCACATAGGTTCATAGCTGGGTACTAGGCTATCTGCCTGAAGGCATTTATAAGCCTAGCCAGAATGTGTTGGCTTTCGCCACTCCCGTATATTAGTTCCCTGTGCCTCTGTCCAGCAGAGCCACTGAAGTGATCCCCGAGGTAAACTTTCTGTTTCACATCCATTCATCAAGATTTCTTTTGAAGAGTGTTAGCGAGGAGCTCTGCCTAATGTAGACTGGGATCTTGTTCCAAAGCATGGGAAGTCTCTGGGACAGGAATCTATCCCTCCAGCATGTCCTATTTATTGTTGTGGTGAGGTTTAGATCCCTAGAGCGTATGGCTCAAGGAGATAAGGTTTTCTTTAGGTGGAGCATGTCCTTTAATTCTGGGTTGGACATGGCCTTGTATGTCAGGCAGAGATCACCTCTGAGTAGGCGGTATGCAACCGAGTACAACTGTAGTTTCTTCAGTCAAGCTGCATAGGGCATCTGTTTGAGGCCATTGATCCTCTTGGTGAGGTACTTTTGTGATCTTTCCAGCTGTTGCAGGTGTCTTGTAAGGTACATCCCAAATGGGGTGTTGTACTCTAAGATGGGTATGATGAGTGATGAGTAGAGGGGCACAATGACCTCTTTTTTGATCTGGATGCAAACCCTTTTGTGATTAGGTGGGCCACGTAGAATGATTTTCTAACCACTTTGACAATGTGATTATCAAAGGTGAGATTACTATCTACTTGGGTCCCCAGATCCTTTATTATGTCTTCCGTATTTAGGGGACTACCACCTATGTGGTAGTTTGTAGGTACTTTGTTTTTTCCAAAGGGGATGACTATGCACTTTTTGGCATTTAGCTTGAGGCCATGATTTTGACACCAGGTATCTTTCTCAGTGAGACCCTTTTGGAGGATGTCTGTGCCAGCCGGAGAGTCAGTTATAGCCCCTAGTTTGCAGTTGTCTGTGAACTTGGTCAGCCATAGTCCTCCTGTGCTTGCCTGTACCTCTGAGAAGTATATACCGAACAGGAGGGGTCCTAGGACTGAGCCCTGGGGAATGCCACTTGTAACCAGTTTAGAGTCGGACCTAGCTCCCGCAACTCTCACCATGTGGGTTCTGTCCATGAGCCAGTTGGCAACCCATCCTGTGATGTAGGGGTTTATGTTTAGGCTGGTGAGCTTGTCTATAATACCAGAATGGGGAATGGTGTCAAAGGCCTTAGCGAGGTCTAAGTAGGTTGTGTGTACCACCTTTCCCTCGTCTATAGCCTTGGTAACTGTTTCAAAGACATCCACCAGGATTAGGAGGCATGATCTGCCCTTAACAAAGCCAAACTGGGTAGGGTCCAGTGTTTGGAGTTTTCCAATGTCTCTGTTAATGTGTTCCATGATGATGCACTTCATAGCCTTGCAGACCAAGCTAGTCAGGCTTATAGAGCGATAGTTCCTGGGGTCTGTTGAGGCTCCACTTTTGTGGAGCGGAATAACCGTTGCTGTGTGCCACTCTATGGGTATGTAGCCTGTGGAGAGGCTGAGTTTGAACAGTGTGTTTGGGTGAAGGGTTAGTTCGTCTTTGAGCTCATGTAGGACGCAGCCTGGGACACCGCCCGGTCCCATTGATGCTGTGTTTTTGGCTTTGGAGAGTGCTGTTTTAACCTGAGTGTCTGTGATTTCAGGGACTCTACATTCTTCTGGTATGGTTATGGGCCATTTTGGGGGTGAGTGGGGGGTGAAGTTTGCGCTGAACCTGTCTGCCAGGATGTTGGTGATATCGGTCGGTTCAGTGAATTTTGTGCCATTCTGCACAAACTCCGAGCAGATATGAGCATTGCCACTTAGATTCTTGACATAGCTAAAGAATGCCTTGTGGCTGTCTTTGGAGTCCTTGGCAATTTTTCTTTCAAAGCTCGCCTTGGATGATTTTATGAGGGATCGTATTTTCTTGCTGATACTGATCAAGAATGTCTTCCTTTCTTGGGATTTTACTCTTTTCTGTACTAGTTTCCTCCTTCTATTGTATAGCTTGTTTATGGCAGGAGTCCACCAGACTGGTTTCCTTTTCTTGGAGGAGTGAGTCTTGGTTTTGCTTGGGATGGCACGATCCATGCATTCTTGTAGCTGCCCGTAGAATGCATTAGTAAAGGATTTTGCAGGTTGGACAGTGTTATCCTTCAGCATAGGGCTTTGAAACTTTTCACCTCGGTCTTAAGTAACGTGAAGTTTGCTTTTGAAAAGTTTTTCACGGTGGCTTTCTTGTCCGGGGGTGGGGGCGGAATATGGGTATCCAAAGTGATTTGTTTATGGTCAGATCTAACCAGCGAGAGGTTGACCTCTGGTGTGGAACACTGGTCGCCCATGTTGGTGATGACCAGGTCCAATATGTTATCACCTCTGGTGGGAGTGCTGACCAGTTGAACCAGGGCGTTTGAGTTTATAAATACTAGGAAAAGTTGGGCAAGGGAGTTAGTACTCGAGTAGTTCTCCCAATTAATGTTTGGGTAAATCACCAAATATTAGGGTGTTTGGTAGGACCTTTATGTTTCCAGAAATGCGGAATAGGGGTCCTGTTTGACTACTACATACATTATTATGGTTGTACAAGTTTATATATATTTGTTTATTTATGGGTATTATATAGCATTTATTTCATTTTATTTATATAAAAAAATTTATATATATTTTTATATATTTATTTATTCGTAGATAGATTTAAATGTGGATTGATATATCTATAGATTTAAATGTGGATTGATATATCTATAAATAGTCATTAATATTAATAGTAGTTTTATTGTATGTGATATTTTGTATTTTTGATTTAGGTTGGTTCATGTTTTATGTATGCATCTGTTTACCTAGGTTAAATATGAGTTATATATAATCCCCATATGCCATATGGTATATATTTATTGAATTGAAAGAATGCTATGAGTATTTATTTATATGTATATTTTTATTTGTATATTTTAAATATTAAAAGGTTTTATTAGAAACAACCATATAATGATTAGTTAGACATATATATATATATATATATATATATATATATATATATATATATATATATATATACTTTCTAGATAGTTTTATTAGCTTTATTTAGTGAAGCTGAGACTTGCATTGATGTGATGAAACAGTGATTACCTAATGGGTGTTTAATAATGCTGCAAGGTGTGTTTAATTTCATTCAAATAAGTTAGGGTGGAGTATATATATAGTAGGAAGTTTGAATTGTTTGATGAAATCTGAAGAAGCATGCCTTGGTAGCACGTGAAAGCGCTTATTTGTTATATGGAATAAACTTTGTTATATGTTTTATTTCGTGGTGGTCCTACCCTGTTTTTTCTTCATATTGTGCTTCCTTTTTCTGGAGTTGGACCTTTGGACTGCAGCAGTATCTTCCTATAGAATCTTTTCTGTACTAGTTTCCTCCTTCTGTTGTATAGCTTGTTTATGGCAGGAGTCCACCAGACTGGTTTCCTTTTCTTGGAGGAGTGAGTCTTGGTTTTGCTTGGGATGGCACAATGCATGCATTCTTGTATCTGCCCGTAGAATGCATCAGTAAAGGATTTTGCAGCTTGGACAGTGTTATCCTTCAGCATGGGGGCTTTGAAACTTTCCACCTCGGTCTTAAGTAACGTGACGTTTGCTTTTGAAAAGTTTTTCACGGTGGCTTTCTTGTCCGGGGGTTGGGGTGGAGTATGGGTATCCAAAGTGATTTGTTTATGGTCAGATCTAACCAGAGAGGGGTTGACCTCTGGTGTGGAACACCGGTCGCCCATGTTGGTGATGACCAGGTCCAATATGTTATCACCTCTGGTGGGAGTGTTGACCAGTTGAACCAGAGTGTTTGAGTTTATAAATTCTAGTAAAAGTTGGGCAAGGGAGTTAGTACTTGAGTAGTTCTCCCAATTAATGTTTGGGTAAATCACCAAATATTAGGATGTTTGGTAGGACCTTTATGTTTCCCAGTGTTTCCAGAAATGTGGAATAGGGGTCCTAGGACATGGTGGGTGATCTGTAGCAAGCTACAATTTGAATTGCAGTTTTGCCCATTGTTAGTTGCACGTGGATGATCTCTGAAGCATCGTGCTGTGCCACTAACCTGGAGGTGTGGGTATCCTTGATGAATATGGATATGCCCCCGCATTTTGCATTTCGGTTTGGGTTCTGTGGCCGAAACGTATGGTATGAGCTGTAGCCTGGTAGTGCTGGGGTGCTCTCTGGAGCCTTAAACCAGGTTTCTCTTACTGCACATATATCGATTTTCTCCATACTGAGGAGTGCCTCGAGTGCCTGCATTTTGAGGTTTAGACTTCTGGCATTGAGTAGCATTACCCTCAGTTTTTTGTTACTTGTGCTATTTATGGCGGTGGGTTTATCTTTTGAGCCTTGCCTAAAAAGGCACTATGGGGGTGGCAAGAGCCTTGGCCAGTATTCGAAAGCCTAAGGGTGACAGGTGTAAGCCATCTCTAGCGAAGCAGCATGGCTTGTCGAGCATGTCATCCCAGGCAGAGAGACACTGGATCCCCTTTGAATGACACCAGAAACTTAGCCAATTGTTGAAATTGAGAATTTTTTTCTTTATACCGTGGTATCATTCTTGGTGAGGGCAGGATGCTACTCAGGGTCAGGGTCATACCGGCCTGGGCTACATGATCAGAGAGCTCTTCCATGTCTCTTTTCATGCAGTACAGGGTGATAGGGCTCCGGTCATTCACACCAACATGGACAATGACGGAGTCATATTTGTACTTGTTCTGGAGTGACCTGAGTGCTTGTGTTGTGGCAGATCCTGGCACCCGACAAGCAGCTACCAGTAACCTTCTCCTTATTCAGCCTAGTGAGTGGGACATCAGTGTGCTTGACTATAGACTCACCTATTACTAGTATGTTGAGTATGTTATTTTGCCTTAAGGGCTGTGATTGCACACTGATTTTGTGAAGTATGTGTTTCATGGTTTGTGTTGGGGGGTGGAGGTTGCTTGGATGTTTGCTTTGGAGGTCTCTGTTGGTTTTGCAGATTTTTATTTAGAGCCTCCGTGTATGTTTTCATGTATTTGTGTGTTTTTTGCCGGTGCTGGTTTAATGGGTCTATGTAAGACTGGTGGTGTGGTGCAAGTATTTCCCTTCTCCTCTTGACTGTCTGATCCAGTCTTGGGTTGAGAGAGCTTAGCCTCTAGTTTGGCTGTATAACTGCATCTCTCACATGTATTAGTGTTTGGTGGTAGGAAGAGGAGGTTGTCTGTGTACATGAGGCAGTTGTAACATTGCCTCAAAATGCCCCGATTTACCAGTTTGACTGGAGAGTGCACCTGAAACTGCCCTTTGGACATGCCTGGATAGGTACAGTGAACTGTTTTACTGGATGGCTGGTAAGGTCGAATAGAGAGCCTTGTCCTTCTGTACAGTACAGGAGGGTCTAGTGCTAGGGTTTATAAGTGCTTATTATAAATTTTGAGCAAGTGCCAGGCTGAGAAATGAATGGCTTGAGTGCTTAAGTTGAAAGTTTGTCTAGTTCCAAGGGAAAAATTGAAGAGGAGACTTTGTGGAGACAGGAATAGTTTTACCCTAGCTAACCGGCGCTGCCCGGCACGCGAAACCAGGCAAATACGGTATTTATAGCAGGGAAATGAAAGAGATAGAAATTAGCCCAAAATAGCCAATAAACTACTAATTTCTGGGCTGAAACCACTCTTCCAGGGACAGATAGGCTGCTCAATGCTCCCCTCTCTCACAGGTGAACTGAGAAACTTCTTTCTATCCAAGTACGGTATGGGCAAACACAGAGATTTGTAACACAGCCCTGAATTCAGCACTAACCTGAAAACTGGACTATACTAGCTTAGAAAGGCGGGAAACAAGTATACATATATATATATATATATATATATATATATATATATATTTATTTTTTTTTTTTTTCAGAAAATAAAGCAGATACACTAAAAAAACAGTTTAAAAGCACAGAAAAGGATACTTATTGTTATATATAGAATAACAGAATTTGCGTTAGCATGTATTTTCTGAAGAATATGAAATCTAAAATTCAAATGCTTGTCATTATTTAGCGACTTTAATCTTTAGCTCATCCCAGTGATTTGTCAAAAACACATTTTTATGAGGAACAGACTGAAAATATGAGGCAAAAATCTGGGCATTCTGCAAAAAATATGTACAGTTGAGAAGTGTGCTCTTAGGTCAAGGTATCTGGATAAGCCTAAAATAAACAGGACAAAGGCTCAGCATAGGAACATGTTTTACATTATTTATGTTAGCATGCATTTTCTGAAGCAGAAGTGTGTGTGTGTGTGTGTGTGTGTGTGTGTGTGTGTGTGTGTGTGTGATCTACCACTAGCAACATCAAAGAAGTTTGTATATCTCTAGACCCTTACGTCAGCTGAAGAAATCTGTATAAAGCCTAAAATAAAAGGGAAACAAAGGCTCAAAAATAAGAACAGATTTTAATTATCGCTCTTATAAAATGACAAACTTGATTAAATAAAAAGGATTTGTGTTAGGATGAATTTTCTGAAGGAAATAAAACTCTGAAACTCAAATGTATGTCATTATTTAGTTAACTTCTGTCTCCAATGACTGGCAATAAAACATACGTTTTAGGAGTGAGGGACCAAAAAAAAGTAAATACCTGGATTTTTTTAAGGTGTTATATTTTGGATATAAAATGCTTCCTCCAACACCATTAACATATACATATATAATTACAAAGTAGGTACTTACAGTTGTAAAAATTGCAAACAGTGTAGGTTTATAACTGGACTGAGTAGGGTAGAATTTCCACATTTGAATTTAGTTATCAATAGTCAGTATAGATACTAGATACACTTGTAGTATGCACATTGTCTCTCAGGCTGTCTGTAGTTCATGCCCACATTATGTTGGCAAGACTATCAGACAGCTCAGATGTAGGATTAGGGAACATCTTAGGGCTATAAGAATTAAAGATGAAAACAATGCTTTGTTTAAACACTGTAAAATGTCATGCTTTCAGAAAATTTCATTTTATAGTACTTGAACAAATTAATAGTACAGGGTTTGTTACTGGGTGCAATGATATGTTACAAGAAAAGGAGCTGGAGTGGCACATTTTTGTTAGAGCTGACCAGCTGCCAGGCTTAAATGAGTCTATTAATATTAAATGTCTTCTTAAAATAAAATAAATTAAAGGTTTTTAGATATGTACAAGTATAGTTATATCTATCTTTGTTATATATATTTATTCATTTTATATTTATTTTTATGAAAACATACAAAATGACAAATTGATTACTTTAGCACGTGACTCATTTGGAGTATTGTGATTGGGTAGACTAGAATGTGTTTGGCACCTGAATTTATATTTAGGGGAAGGTGGAAAAGTTGAACTTGCATTTTCCTGATGAAATTCCACTGAATATAAATAAAGGAATAAAAGTGCTAAATATTGGTTCGGTTTGTCTGTTCTGCTGATAGTTATGCAAGATAATAGCTGTATCCGTACAGTGGTTGTTTAATTTTAGTTTTTTTTTTTTTTTTTTTTTGTCTTACCTATAGGTAAAGCAGCATACTTAGATGAAGAAATTGAATCAGTCTGTGGTGCTTGCAAATCTAGCTTAGGGTGAGCAGTTCCAGTTAGGAACAGGTGTTCTGCTAAAACATCTATTTGTTCAGAAGAATGTTACTCAGGACATCTATTTGTTCAGATGAATGTCACTCTGGAACAGCCACTTTCTTAAATTAATAGACAGTGCCTGTTTAAACTTGTGTACAGCAAGGATTTCCAAAATTTACTTGTATGAGGTGCTAACATCAGTTATAAAATATGAGGTGTCAGCCATTTGTAACCTTACTGGTTAGTCCAAAATAAATATTCATTTATTTAAAATTTTAGGGATTGTGTTTCTGGTAAAGCTCCAACCCTTGCTAATATTTCCCATTTCAGTTTCTGGTAATCCTTGACATATCCATGTCATCTAAATCCATACTTACCTACGGTGAGCCATAAATTAAGTGTAGTGACAGAATTCTGGTCCATGAATCTCAACTATCCAAATTTTTGTAAAATGTCCAGATTTTTGCCTCATATTTTTGGTCTGATTCTTATAATACTTGTGGCCTTCAGGTAAAACATTGAAGAGTGAAGTCACTAAATAATGTCAGACATTTAGATTTCAGACTTCATATCCTTCAGAAAAATGAATGCTAATACAAAACCTGTTATTCTTGCCGTTTGTTAAGTTTATAGGGAAATATTTAAACATCGTTCCTATTTTGGGGCTTTTGTTCCACCATAATTTTTGGCTTTGTCCAGATTTCTTGGGCTAAGAGGTTGAGAGGTATGTTTTGGCTCACTCAGTTTGAGGTCATTGCATCGAATGCTATTATGTAGGTCTCCACATAATCTTCCTTGCTTAGTTTCTTTACAAGATTACTGATTTTTGGGACCGCTGCTGTCGTGGCCTGCTGGTTCACGGTTGCAGTCCCCTATTTCTGCTGGCTCAGCAGATGTCAGTCCTTGACTATATTTTTTGCACTAGGGCCTTAAGTAGTTTTACTATTTGCACAGGATTCAGCAGCTGTATTTTGGTATATTTGCGGCTTAGGCTTCACAGGAAAAGCCACTCTCTTTCTCTGTCATGAAGAGTCTTGTCTGAACTACATCCTTGTATGAGCACAACAGTTTGACCAGCTTAGAACAGCCCCATTTTACTGCCATGATTAACTTTTGATCAGAGTAACTACCTACATAGCCACAATTGTGTAATAGTTTCTCAATGTTTCCAGCAAGTTTCACTTATACTACAGCATAGGTTCCTGCCATTTGAAAAGATTGAATGTAGGCAATCTTACTTCTGTTAAACAGTCAATAGTTGCCGCTCAGGAAGAGCCTGCATTCTTGGGAAGAGAAATAAAACTGAAGCAGTGCACTTTCATGCTAGCTTTTAAAATGTTAAGAGTTTATAAAATTTTTTCTTCCCATTGCAATCCATTTACACTTTATTCTCCAGTCTGATTAAATTCACACAAGCAAGAATAGTCAATGGAGTTACTACAATCCAAAGATGTCTACTTAGAGCACCTCAGCTCCAGTTTCCCTCTGCTTCTAAGTATTACTGCTTCATACTCCTAATCTTTCATGCTATCAGTGTTCTCCATTTATCTGTTTTTGTATTAGGTTATCTCTATGTGTGTTTTATTCACACCAGGGCTGAGTTTGAAATAGGTTCTCTTGGATTAGTGCTAAAACCTTCTTAACAAATTTAAATACATGCATACGTGCATAAATAAAAACATGGAATCTGCCTGCCTGTCTAATAGTGAGTATTTTATTCACAAAATATATCTTTCCCTGTTGAGGTTTCCTGACTGCTCTCACGCTCGCTCTCTTTGACGCTCTCAGAGATCAAGTCCACAGATTTTTTTAGCAATTTCTTTTTGTTGTAGTTATGCCCTTGTCTTGTAAAGTGGGATTTCTTATTTTAAAATGTGTACTTTTTACTTTATTTACTTCAGTGGACCTATATTTACTAAATTTAATAAACAGGCGATTTAATGTTGTCTTTTTCATCTGCTCCTCAACTGATGGGTCCCAGATCAGACCTTGGATCTGACTTCGGCCACTTCAGTAGATTTTTGACTCTGTAGCTTTAGGTCCCCCCCTTACCTATAATTCTGTCCTTCACATGAATTATCTCAGATCTTGTTTCATAGGTTCATAGGTTCATACGTTCATACTAGGCTATCTGCCCTAGGGCATTTATAAGCCTAGCCAGAATGTGTTTGGCTTTCGCCACCCATTTTAAATTTATTTTGCTATGCCCTTTTTCGAGGTTAGTATACTGTGCCTCTGTCTAACAGTGACACAGAAGTGATACCCGGGGTAAACCTACAATCTCCCATCCACTCATCAAGATTCCTTTTGAAGAGAGTCAATGAGGGACTCTGCCTAACCTGGACTGGGATTTTATTCCAGAGTGAAGGGAGCCTCTGGGTTATGAATCTGTCCCTCCAGCATGTCCTATTTATTTCAGTGCTGAGGTTCAAGTCTCTCGAGCGCGTAGCTTGATGGGATTTGGATTTTCTGAGGTGCAGCATGTCCATTAATTCCGGGTTGGACATGGCTTTATACGTCAGGCACAGATCGCCTCTGAACAGGCGGTATGCCACTGAGTAGAGCTGGAGTTTCTTTAACCGGGCAGCATATGGCATCTGTTTGAGCCCTTTGATCCTTTTGGTGAGGTACTTTTGGGGTCTTTCCAGTTGCTGCAGGTGTCTGGTAAGGTACATCCCAAAAGGGGCATTGTACTCAATTATGGGCCTGATTCTGGATGAGTAAAGAGGCACAATGACCTCCCCTGATCTAGATGTGAATCCCTTCATGATTAGGTGGGCTATATAAAATGTTTTTCTAACCACTTTGGCCACGTGGTTGTCAAATGAGAGATCGCTATCAACTTGGGTCCCCAGGTCCCTAATTACTTCTTCTGTACTTAATGGATTACCACCTATGTGGTAATTTGTGGGCACTTTGTTTTTGCCAAAGGGGATGACTATACACTTTTTGGCATTTAGCTTGAGGCCATGGCTCTGGCACCAGTTGTCTGTTTCTATGCGGCCCTTTTGTAGGATGCTTGTGTCGGCTGGAGAGTCGATTATGGCGCCCAGTTTGCAGTCATCTGCGAGCTTGGTCAGTCACAGTCCTTCCGTGTTGGCCTGTACCTCCGAGAAATATATACCGAACAAGAGAGGTCCCAGGACTGAGCCTTGTGGGACACCACTTGTAACTGGTTTGGAGTCTGACATGGCTCCAGCAATTATAACCATGTGGGTTCTGTCCTTGAGCCAGTTTGCAATCCATCTAGTGACATAGGGGTTTATATTTAAGCTGGTGAGCTTATCTATAATGCCCGAGTGGGGTATTGCATCGAAGGCTTTTGCAAGGTCCAGGTAGGCTGTGTGGACCACCTTCCCCTCGTCAATGGCCTTGGTGACTGTTTCAAAGAAATCAACCAGGTTTAAGAGGCAGGATCTGCCCTTAACAAAGCCGAACTGGGTAGGATACAGTGTCTGTAGGTCCCCAATATCTTTATTTATGAGGTCCATGATGATCCTTTCCATACCTTTGCAGACCAAGCAAGTCAGGCTTATGGGGCGATAGTTTCCAGGATCCGTTGAGGCACCACCTTTATGGAGAGGGACCACTGTTGCTGTACGCCACTCTTTGGGCACATATCCTGTAGTAAGGCTGAGACTGAACAGTAGTTTTATGTTTGGGATTAGCTCTTTTGGAGTTCATCTAGGATGCAGCCCAGGACACCGTCTGGTCCCATTGATGCTGTGTTTTTTGCTTTGGAGAGGGCGGCTCTTACCTGAGCATCTGAGATGTCAGGGGGGCAGCACTCTGCTGGGATAGATATTTGCCCTTTTGGTGGGGATGGGGGGGGGGAGAAGTTTGCGCTGAACTTGTCAGCTAGGATGTTGGCAATGTCTGGGGGTTCGGTGTATTTTTTGTCATTTTGGACTAATTCTGAGCATATCTGGGAATTACCACCCAGGTTCCTAACATAACTAAAGAAAGCCTTGTGATTATCCTTAGTGTCCTGTGCAATTTTTCTCTCGAAGCTGGCCTTAGACAATTTTATGAGTGCCAGTAGTTTTTTGCTAATACTGATCAGTGATGCCTTCCCTTTTTGGGATTTTGCTCTATCATTTAGTAGCTTCCTCCTTCTATTGTATAGTTTGTTTATGGCTGGGGTCCACCAGACACGACGTCTGCCTTTGGAGGATTGGGTCTTGGTTTTATTTGGGATCGCATGATCCATGCATTCCTGAAGGTATTCATAGAATGCGTTTATAAAGGATTCTGCGGTCTGGGCCGTGTTTTCCACAGGCTCGGGGGCTTTGAAGGATTCCACCTTGGTTTTGAGCAGTGTGAAATTTGCTTTAGAGAAGTTTTTCACTGTGGTTTTCTGGGCAGTGGGTGGGGTTGGGAAGTGAATATCCAGTGAGATTAGTTTATGGTCTGATCTTACCAGTGAGGGATACACTTCTGGTCTGGAGCATAGAGTCCCCATGTTGGTGATGATCAGGTCCAGTATGTTTTCCCCTCTTGTGGGAGTGGTAACAAGTTGTTCCATAGCATTTGAGTTTATAAATTCTAGGAACCTTTGGGCTAGGGTGTTGGAGCTAGAGTAATACTCCCAGTCTATGTTTGCGTAGTTGAAGTCACCCAATATAATGGTGTTTGGAGAGACCTTCATATTTTCCAGTGTTCTCAGGAAGGCCGAGTGGGGTTCTTGGGTTTGGGAGGGTGGTCTGTAGCAGGCTATAAACTGGAAGGCAGTTTTTACCCACTGTTAGTTGCACATGGATAGTCTCTGATGCTTCGTGCTTTGCCACCAACCTGGAGGTGTGGGTATATTTGATGAATATCGATACTCCCCCTCCTTTTGTGGTTTGGTCCAAGTTTTGGGGCCGAAAAGCATGGTATGAGGTATAACCTGGTAGTGCTGGGGTGCTCTCGGGAGCCCTGAACCAGGTTTCTGTTACTGCACAGATATCGATGTTCTCTATGCTAAGGAGAGTTTCGAGTGTGTGCATCTTGAGGTTTAGACTTCTGGCGTTGAGTAGCATTACTCTTAGTTTCTTATCCCTTGTGATACCTATGGAGGTGGGTTTGTCTTTTGAGCCTTGCCTAAAAAAGGCACTATGGGTTAGCAAGAGCCTTTGCCAATATTCGAAAGCCCAGGGGTGACAGGTGCAAGCCGTCCCTAGTGAAGCATCATGGCTTGTCAAGCATATCATCCCAAGCTGACAGGCATTGGATCCCCTTTGAATGACACCAGTACTTAAGCCAATTGTTGAAATTGATCATCTTGTCTTCATATTGTGGCATCATTCTTGGTGAGGGTAAGATGCTACTCAAGGTCAGGGTCATACCGGCCTGGGCTACATGTTCAGAGAGCTCCTCTATGTCTCTTTTCATGTAGTCCAGGGAGGTACATCTCAGGTCATTCACACCAGCATGGACAATGACTGAGTCATATTTGTACTTGCCTTGGATTGACCTGAGTGCTTGTGTTATGTGGCGGATCCTAGCGCCCGACAGGCTGCTCACCGTGACCCTCTCCTTGCTCAGCCTGGTGAGCGGGACGTCAGTGTGCCTGATGATAGTCATCTATTACAAGTGTATCAGGTGTGTTGTTTAGTCTTAAGGGCTGTGACTGTTCGGCACACTGGCTTTGTGAGATATGTGTTTCAAGTGTTTTGTTTTGGGGTAGTGGTTGCTTGGGTGTCTGCTTTGGAGGTCTCTGCTGCTTAGGCAGATCTTTATTTAGAGCCTCCGAGTATGTTTTTGTGTGATTATGTGTTTGGTTTGCTGTCGTGGTAGGTCTATGTGAGACTGGAATTGTAGTGAGTGTGGTTTCCTTCTCCTCCTGACTGGTTATGCCAGTACTGAGTTGAGAGAGCTTAGCCTCCAGTTTGGCTATATGGTTGCATCTCTCACATGTGTTGGAATTTGTTGGGAGGAGGAGAGGGTTGTCTGTGTACATGAGGCAGTTGTAACATTGCCTCAAGATTCCCAGATTCACCAGCTGGACCAGAGAAGAGATTGACAACTGACCTTTGGACATGCTAGAATAATATTGTGAATTCCTTTATAATTGAAAACAAGGGCCAGTGGGGAGTGAGGGTGTAGTGCTTTTAATTTTTAGTGCTGACTTATAGAATTGCTTTAGTGAGCAAGTGCCAGGTAACTTAAGTGCAATGTGTTACAGGTAATTTAAATGCAAAAACGACAAACAGTAACTTTCTTTCAAGTGAAACAAGGAAATAAGTACAGTAAGCAATGCAGATATCACTAGTGATCCACAGAAGCACTGAGAAGCTGCATATTAGGTGGAATTAGTGTTCCAGGGAAATAACAAGCAAACAAACAACAAGCATATAAACAAAGCTAGATTCAGCAGGCCTGGATCTAGTCTATGCTACAGCAAACAAGGTGTACCAATTTCAGTAAGATACAGTTCAAATATTCAGGCACTATAAACCTTTAACCAGAAATTCCCAGCTCAGAAGGACAGAGTCCAGCCTCTTCTTCCACAAGAGTGCAGACCACGAACCTTCTTAATGTAAAATAACTGGCCTGAAGCCCAAGTTATTAAACCAGAACTAATACACTTTAAGAATATCAGACACTGGGCTCTCAATCAACAGTTCCCAACTTAGAAGGAAGAAAGCTACCTGTCCTGCCACCACAGTGCATGCCACAAACCTTCCTAATGTAAAACAACTGGTCTGAAGCCCAAGTGCTTAATCCAAAAGACTTAGAATGATAGCTACACTTTAATCATGTTACTACCAAGCAGTAATAAATACAATTGAATACTTTAGAGAATGCCTGGATTAGTGCTCAAGTTACACAAACAAAGCTAGATACAGCAGGCCTGAATCCAGTCTATGCCACAGCAAACAAGGCGCACCAACTTCAGTAAGAAGCAGTTCAGATATGCATGCACTATAAGCCTTTAACCAGAAATTTCCAGCTCAGAAGGGCAGAGTCCAGCCTCTCCTCCCACAAGAGTGCAGACCACAAACCCTCTTAATGTAAAATAACTGGCCTGAAAGCCCAAGTGCTTAAACCAGAATCAATACACTTTTAGAATAACAGACACTGAGCCCTCAATCAGCAGTTCCCAACCTAGAAGGATGTAAGCTACCTGTTCTGCCACTACACTGCAGACCACAAACCCTCTCAGTGCAAAACAACTGGTCCAAAGCCCAAGTGCTTAAACCAAAAGGCTTAGAATGAGTTACACCAAGCAGTAATAAATACAACTGAGTACTTTTAAGATGATGCAAAAGTAAAATAAAGTAGGTAGAAACACAAGTACAGTAAAAGCAGATGATTTTTTTTTCTGAACAAGTGCTGAGATCAAAGAAACAGATTTGAGTGCTGAAACTAGAAAACTGGCAAGTTATAAGAAAAAAAAACTAAGCTAGAAGGCTTCCCGCCAACATAGAAGGGCTTAGGGGCTCAGAAGCCTACAAATAGTCTATACCACTTAACAGGAAAGGCAGGAAACAAGCTTAATTTTTTTTTCTGTTTCCCAGATGCTCTCTTTGTACACAGTAGGAGTGCCTGAAATCAGAATATGATCTCACTGCACTCAGTTGAGTGAGAAAATGAGATGGGCCCAGAAGGAGTATCCAAACACAAATTTACAAGAGGGGTGGGCAGTTTCAAGGCCACTAAGATTAACACCAAAATAAAAACAGGGAGGGTGGGTGGGAATAACTGAAGAGCAGAGTCATAACTTCCAGTTCAGTTAATATTCCTGCAACACAGTTAAAATCAATTTAAATACTGTATTTTTTTGGGGAAAAAGTGCAGATAAAGGTACTTAAATTCTCTTATACGTCCAGTTGAATACAGCTAGTTCTTAGCCGGCCAAAGCTGAGGTTTTTAAGCAGAAAATATTTCACACTGTACCACTTAAATAGGCAAGGACAGGAAATCAAAGAATGTGGCTACCCCCACACCTGTAATTACTAGCAAATAATAATATTCAGCAAACACTGACTAACTTCCAGTTCAGTTAATATTCCTGCAACACAGTTAAAATCAATTTAAATACTGTATTTTTGGGAAAAAAAGTGCAGATAAAGGTACTTAAATTCTCTTATACATCCAGTTGAATACAGCTAGTTCTTAGCCGGCCAAAGCTGAGGTTTTTAAGCAGAAAATATTTCACACTGTACCACTTAAATGGGCAAGGACAGGAAATCAAAGAATGT